>NC_041388.1:583811521-583932672 GCF_002162155.2 Triticum dicoccoides
TACATGTGTGTGTATATGTGTGAATTAATTAATGGTGGTTGTGAGACATTCGATGATATATATATTATGATTGGTTCTACTAGAAATTCTATTTATATGTATATGCATAACGTGTACAATATGTAGTATCGTAAAATACTAGCAAACGAAAAATAATTAAATGGAGAACACAAAATTAAATGAAAAAGAAATCATAAACCCAAACCCCCCCAACCTTTTAATACCGGTTGGTGACACCAACCGGTACTAAAGGGCTCCCTGCCCCCGAAGCTGGCTCGTGCCACGTGGTTGCCCTTTAGCACCGGTTCATGCTGAACCGGTACTAAAGGGGGGGCCTTTAGTGCCTACACTTTAGCACCGGTTACCAAACCGGCACTAAAGGGCCTTACGAACCGGTGCTATTGCCCGGTTCTGCACTAGTGTTAAGATCATCAAGAGTATATCCAATAGCAGCACGATGCTTCTTCAGAGTTTTCAATAATCTTTCTTCTCCATGCTCTGAAAGGTTAGCACTAATAATAACATGATATATCTTCTTTTCATCAAGATAAGCATATTTAAGATTATCAGGCAAAGTTTTAAGCTCAAACACAGGATCACCCTTGGGTGGAGGAGGATCCCCTAAAATTTCAACAGGCAAATTGTGTTGCAGAATAGGTTCTTGTTTAAAGAATACTTCATCTATTTCCCTTCTTTCATTCATGAACATATCATTTTCATGGTCTAGCAAATAGTGTTCTAAAGGATCACTAGGATGTACGGCAATAGAAGCAAGACCAACAATTTCATCCTTACTAGGTAATTCTTCCTCACGATGTTTTTTACTAAATTTAGAGAAATTAAACTCATGAACCATATCATCCAAGCCAATAGTAACAACATTCTTTATGCAATCTATGGTAGCATTGACAGTATTTAAGAAGGGTCTACCAAATATAATGGGACAAAAGCTATCTTGTGGGGAACCAAGAACAAGAAAATCAGCAGGATATTTAGTTTTCCCACACAAGACTTCAACATCTCTAACAATTCCAATTGGTGAAATAGTATCTCTATTTGCAAGTTTAATCGTGACATTAATATCTTCTAACTCAGCAGGTGCAATTTCATTCTTAATTTCTTCGTATAAGTCAATAGGTATTACACTAGCACTAGCAGCCATATCACATAAGCCATGATAACAATGATATCCTATTTTAATTGAAATAACAGGCACGCCTACCACAGGTCTATGTTTATCTTTATCACAAGGTTTAGCAATTCTAGCAGTTTCACCTTCGAACTGAATAACATGCCCATCAATATTATCAGACAAGAGATCTTTAACAGTAGCAATATTAGGTTCTACTTTAACTTGCTCAGGAGGTGTATAAGTTCTAATATTGCTTTTACGAACAACAGTTGAAGCTTTAGCATGATCCTTTATTCTAAGAGGGAAAGGTGGTTTCTCAACATAAGAAGTAGGAACAATAGGATCATTATAAGTGACAGTCTTTTCTTCAACTTTAATAGGTGCAGCTACTTTTAATTCTATGGGAGGATGATATTTAAACCACTTCTCCTTAGGGAGATCAACATAAGTAGCAAAAGATTCACAAAAAGAAGCTACTATCTCAGAGTCAAGTCCATATTTAGTGCTAAACTTACAGAAAATATCGGTGTCCATAAAAGATTTAACACAATCAAACTTAGGTTCATACCTGACTCCTTACCTTTGAGGTCCAAATCTTCAGAGTTACGTTTAATTCTATCCAATAAATTCCATCTCAATTCAATAGTCTTCATCATAAAAGAGCCAACACAAGAAGTATCGAGCATGGTGCGATTGTTATCAGAAAGCCGAGCATAAAAACTTTGCATAATTATTTCTCTCGGGAGATCATGATTGGGGCATGAATATAACATTGATTTAAGCCCCCCCCCAAGCTTGAGCGATGCTTTCTCCTTTGCAAGGCCAAAAATTATATATATAATTGCGATCACGATGAACAAGATGCATAGGGTAATACTTTTGATGAAATTCCAACTTCAATCTTTTATAGTCCCATGATCTCATATCATCACATAGCCTATACCATATCAATGTGTCTCCCTTCAAAGATAAAGGGAAGACCTTCTTCTTAGCAACATCATTGGGTATACCTGCAAGCTTAAATAATCCACAAACTTCATCCACATATATTAAGTGCTCATCAGGATGCTTTGTTCCATCTCTTGTAAAAGGGTTAGCTAGCAGTTTTTCCATCATACCCGAAGGAAATTCATAAGGAGTTTAATTTTCAATAGGTTCAGTAGGTTGAGGAGCAACTCTTTGCTCTACTGGATGGGGTGAAGATACCCCGAACAAGCCCCTCAGAGAATTACTTTCCATAGTAACAAGTGACAGTGAATTTCAGCACACTATATAAATTTTTCCTTACCAAATTCCACCTACCAAAGGCGCTACACTCCCCGGAAACGGTGCCAGAAAAGAGTCTTGATGACCCACAAGTTGTCGGTGTACTAGAGTAGGGGTACCCTAGTATCCCGAACTTGTGCACGGGCAGTCGCAGCATCCCGCGGCAAGGCTTGCCGGGTGACCGCCAAGGTCCTCCGTGGTTCCTTTGGAGCCATTCAAGAACAAAGTATCCAAACCGAGACCCCGGCAAGAGGAGCTTGCCGGGAAGGCCAACCAAGGCATGGCGTTTAAGGAGACAAGACCCCGGCAAGAGGAGCTTGCCGGGAAGGCCACCTAAGGCATCTCAAGGAACTTGACGCGGCGCGCCTCGCGTCCCGGCAAGGCTCGGTGAGCGACAAGCTCCCGGATGCGACAAGATAATGACCGCGGCAAGGCGCTTGCCGCAGGAATCCACCACTTTGTGCACGCGCTCCAGCACATCCACCAACGTGTCGCTCTAGGACCCTTCCAGGCATGCGTGGCGAGAGGCTGTGCAGCCAGCGGTACGCAGTGGCGAGCGGCGCTGACAAGATTGCCATCGTGGCGAGCGGTGGCGTCCCTGACGGTCCCTTTTGCACTGTTTAGGCGACACAGACGGGCATTTAATGCCCTTGTCCCCTGCCGTCAGGGTTAGGTATGATACACTATAGCAGGTAGCTGTACCAACCGCAGCACCTTTCCCTTTTTTGCTCTTGTCTACGTTGCCACCTGTCGGTGACCCCTTGAGCATATAAAAGAAGGCCCATGCGCAACATAGAGGGGGGTTGGAACACTCATGCTCAGTCTCGTTAGCTGCTGGTGTGTACTGTAGCACTCCGCGCTCCCGAGCAAGAACTCAATACAAACCACAAAGCAGGAGTAGGGTTTTACGCATCCGTGCGGCCCGAACCTGGGTAAACTGCTCGCGTGCCTCGCCTCGATCTGCTCTTTGCACGGCCTCCGCCCCCGCCGAACCGAAAGGGACTCGGCCCGTCGGTCCCATAGGTGTTCGTGGATCAGTCCCCCGACATCTTTGGCGCGCCAGGTAGGGGGCGTCGAGGTTGTGTGAACCAGATCTGGCGTTCACGCGAGGTAGATCTTCATCATCTTCATCGACATGCCGCCGAAGAAGAAGGTTTCGGAAGCGGCTGCTCCGTCCGCGCCGAACCCACCATCACCGGAGCAAACGGCTGATGGGGCAGGCGCCGGCGGAAGAACGGGTGTCGACGAGGGAGCTCACGGTGCTGCCAGGTCCAAGGACAAGGCTGCGCTGCCTGTCGGCGGCGTAGCCGGCTCCCATAATGACCGGGCGCACTCCAAGACCTCGGCGTCCGTGCATGCACCGCGCCCATCTCAGGAGGCGCGGGACCGGCAGCGTCATGGTACTCACAGTACCATGCGTTTGCTGGACCAAGATCGAGCTGGTGCATCTCGGAGTGCTCAAGACCAGCATGCACGCCAACATGCTGGCACGAGCGAGGCACGGTCGCCTGGACGAGATACTGCTCCTTCTAACATAGTTAGAAGTCCGAGCATATCCCGCTCCTCGCACCGTTCGCCACCGCCACCCGCCACTGTAGCAGAAGCTTTGGCGCGAGCTCAACTGCTCCTGGACTACCCTCCAACGGCGGACAAGATCGACGATTGGAGGGCCACCATTCAGAATCTCATCGGCTTCGCCAACGGCGATACTCCACGGCAGCCAAGCACGTCGCAACCGTGGCAAGTCAGCCAGGCATGAGCCAGTGGTGACAAGACCGGTGGGGGTGCAACCACTGTGCACTCTCCGTCCCGAAGGCCAAGATCGCCGACTCGCCGGATCCACCTCGGCAGCGACTCCACCACGTCATCAGATCCACGAGCTCGTCGCGATCAGCGCCAAATTCTTCATGAATGACAGCAGGAAGACGCTCGTACTCGCATCGAGCGCCGAAGAGAAGCGCGACGTCAATCAGACCAGCACGCTGGGCCCTCTGTCGACATGCATGCGCCAGGGGAACCAGGCAACTTGCCGTACGCGGTAGGTTGCCCTACGTTCACTCGTGAGCTGCGGCAAGTCCAGTGGCCCAGCATGAAGAATTTCAAGCCAGACGTACCGGAGAAGTACGACGGCAAGTCGCATCCGTCGGAGTTCCTCAGCATCTACACCATCGCGGTGCAGGCTGCCGGGGGGCAGGACGACAAGATCCTTGCCAACTACTTCCCGCTGGTGCTCAAGCCCAATGTCAGGTCCTGGCTCATGCACTTGCCGGACAACTCCATATCCTCCTGGGCAGACCTTTGCCATCAGTTTGTCGGCGCCTTTACAGGCGGCCACAAACCTCATGGCCAAGAGAGTGACCTTCATCTGCTCGCCCAGAAGGAAGGAGAGCCCCTGCGCAAGTATATTCAGAGATTCAGCCGTGTACAGCACAACATCCCAGATGTCCACCCTGCCGCGGTCATTAGCGCGTTCCATCAGAACGTGCGTAACCGCAGGATGAGGGAGGAGATGGCGATGTGCAAGATCAGAGACGTCAGTGAGTTGTATGCCCTGACCGACAAGTGTGCACGTGCTGAAGAAGGGAGGAAACTCCCCGGAGAGAATGCAGGAGCAGGAGGATCTGACAGCGAGGATGCTGCCCCGGCAAAGAAAAACCGGCGGCGGAACAGGAAGAAGAAAGGCAAAGATGTGCTAGTCGTTGAGCAGTCCGGCAAAGAAGGTGGCGCCAAGAAAGCCAAAGTTGGTAGCTCCGGCAAGGAGGTTGCCGCATGCACCAACTGTCAGGCTGTGGCAGTCGCCGACAAGCAGGACGGCACCGACAAGCAGTACTGCAAGATCCACCGCACCAAGGGCCATGACCTCCAGAGCTGCAAGAAGGTCGAGCAGCTTGTCCAACAGCAAAAGGCTGAGTACGAGCGACGCGACAAGGAGAGGGCCCAAGGTGGCAATGGAGAATCCAGCAAGAAGCGCGCCGGCCGGGGAGGACGCCGCGGCAAGGCCAAGCAGCGGCAAGGAGACAGACCTCCCCGCGGCCGCGACAAGGATGAAGATGATGATGACGACGAAGACATGGAGGATGTCGAGACCAGTGAGCAGGAGTTCCAGAAAGCCACAGAGGTCTTGTGTGTTGACGGCGGTGCTTCTCTGCATACTTCGCACCGCCAACTCAAGCAGTGGGTGCGGGAAGTCAATACGGCAGAACCACCTGTCGAGTCGCGCAAGCTTCTGAAATGGTCCAGCACGCCTATCATCTTTGACATTGAGGACCACCCTGACCGCACAATTGCGGTCGGGTGCTTGCCGATGTTGGTTTCACCAACTATCCGCAACCTCAAGGTCACTAAGATGCTAGTTGACGGCGGGGCCGGCTTGAACCTGATCTCCTCCGCTGTACTCCAGAAACTCCAGATCCCTGACAGCGAGCTCGAAGAGACCGGCACATTCCAAGGAATCAACCCGGGAAGGAGCAAGCCGAAAGGGAAGGTCACGTTGCCAGTAATGTTTGGCAGCGAGTTGAACTTCAGGACTGAGAGGGTCACTTTTGACGTTGCCGATATTCCATTGCCTTACAATGGGATACTTGGCCGTCCAGCACTCGCCAAGTTCATGGCAGCCTCTCACTATGCGTACAACATGCTGAAGATGCCAGGCCCGATAAGTGTCATCTCTGTCCCCGGCGACAAGAAGGATGCTCTTATCTGCGCCGACAAGATCTACCGGGAAGCGGCAGCTGCAACAGATCACAAATCACTTGCCGTTGAAGCTCCCGGGGGGAAGAAGAAGACCAAGTCCGGCAAGAGTTCTGATGCCCACTCCGGCAAGCGCACCTCTTCGGAGTGCTGCGCTGCCGTCGAGGACGCACCATCGAGCTCCACCGGCAAGTGTAAGAAGACAATGGCAGCTCCGCCAAAGACGAAGAAGGTGTCCGCCAAGGAGGACGGCACTGGTGGTACCTTCACCATCAGTGCCACTCTCGACCCTAAATAGGAAAGCGCGCTCATTGCTTTCCTGCGGGCGAATGTCGACGTGTTTGCGTGGCAACCGTCTGACATCCCCGATGTTCCCAGGAAAGTAATTGAGCACCACCTTGCCGTTTGTCCTCATGCGCGGCCCGTCAAGCAGAAGGTCAGGAAGCAAGCAGTGGAGCGCCAAGAATTCATTGCAGAAGAGATCAAGAAGTTGGAAGCAGCAGGCCTTGTCAGAGGAGTGCTCCATCCTACGTGGTTGGCCAATCCTGTAGTCGTGCGCAAGGCAAACGGGAAATGGAGACTTTGTATCGACTTTACCGATGCTAACAAAGCTTGTCCCAAAGACCCATTTCCTTTGCCGCGCATTGACCAGATTGTTGACTCCACGGCCGGATGTGATTTGCTTTCATTTCTTGATGCATATTCAGGATACCATCAGATCTTCATGGCAGAAGAGGATGAGGAGAAGACCGCATTTATTACTCCATGTGGCACGTATTGTTTTATACGAATGCCTTTCAGATTAAAAAATGCTGGTTCAACATTTGCAAGAGTAGTCCATGTCGCTCTTGAGCCACAAATACATAGAAATGTGGAAGCTTACATGGATGATATAGTGGTCAAGAGCAAGGACAGGGCAACTCTGATCCAGGATTTAGACGAGACCTTTGCAAATCTGCGCAAGATCAGCCTCAAGCTCAACCCAGAGAAGTGTGTATTTGGAGTCCCCTCCGGCAAGCTTCTCGGGTTCTTCGTGTCTCAACGGGGAATTGAAGCCAATCCCGACAAGATCAAGGCCATTGAGCAGATTGAAGCACCAAAGCGCGTCAAGGATGTACAAAGACTTGCCGGTTGCGTGGCTGCTCTCAGCAGGTTTATCTCTAGGTCTGCTGAGCGCGCCCTGCCATTTTTCAAATTATTGAAAAAGGCAGGTCCAATGAAATGGACTCCGGAAGTGGAGGCTGTGCTGCAAGACTTGAAGAGATACCTGTCCTCCCCTCCAATACTTGTCGCACCTAAGCCACAAGAGAAGTTGCTGCTGTACATAGCGGCAACCAATCAAGTGGTTAGTGCTGCGTTAGTAGCGGAGAGGGAGGCAGATGACGAGCCAGCAACCACGGCAGGCACATCCAGCGACAAGCAGGGGGCTTCCCCGACAAGCTCTGGTCCCGACAAGGATGGATCTGCACAGACTCGCGAGGAGATACATAAGAGAATGGTGCAGCGCCCAGTTTACTTTGTTAGTTCCCTTCTGCAGGGGGCTAGGTCAAGGTACTTTGGTGTGCAGAAATTGCTTTTCGGCCTTCTCATGGCCTCGAGAAAGCTGCGCCATTACTTCCAAGCACATGAGATCACAGTTGTCACTCGCTTTCCGTTGAAGAGGATACTACAAAATCCAGAAGCGACAGGCAGGATTGTTGAGTGGGCACTAGAACTGTCAAGCTTTGGCCTTAAGTTTGAGAGTACTTCAACTATCCAAAGCAGAGCATTGGCAGAATTCATAGCAGAATGGACGCCAACACCAGATGAAGAAATTCCAGAAACGAGCATCCCCGTCGATGAAGCGAGCAAAGAGTGGCTGATGTACTTTGATGGTGCCTTTTCGCTGCAAGGCGCCGGCGCTGGCGTGCTGCTTGTCGCACCCACCGGAGAGCACCTCAAGTACATAGTCCAGATGCACTTTCCCAAGGAGCAGGCAACAAACAATACTGCAGAGTATGAAGGCTTTCTTGCCGGACTCAGGATCGCGGCAGACCTTGGGATCAAGAAGCTCATTGTCAGGGGTGACTCATAGCTTGTCGTCCGCCAAGTAAACAAGAGTTATCAGAGTCCGTTGATGGAAGCTTACGTCGACGAAGTGAGAAAGCTAGAAGAGCACTTTGAAGGCCTACAGATGGAGCATGTTCCAAGAGCTCAGAACGCCATTGCCGATGGCCTGTCAAAGTGCGCCGCACTTAAGTTACCTGTGGAACCAGGGATCTTTGTGCTCAAGCTGACTCAACCATCCGTAACATCACCGACTGGACAGAGCAAGAAGAGGAAGTTGATTTCTGGTGACTATTTGCCGGCAGAGCTTCCAGAAGCCACCGCCAAGAAGGTCCCCAAGATCAACGCCAAGAGCGCTGAGGAGCAGTCTGCTCCGGCAAGCCCTAGGGTTTGTTCCATTGAAGCAGAAGCTCGCGGCAAGTTTTGCTCCGGCAAGCTTGGCGGGGAACATCAAGCTCCGGCAGAGCCGCAGGTTCTCGCCGAAAAAGCGGACGTTCCCGCAGCAACAGATTTGCCTTACGCTGAGGAGCAATCTGCTCCGGCAAGCCCTAGGGTTTGTTCCGTTGAAGCACAAGCTCCCGACAAGTTTTGTTCCGGCAAGCTTGCCGGGGAACGTCAAGCTCCGGCAGAACCGCAGATTTTCGCCGTAGAAGCGGATGTTCCCGCAGCCGCAAATTTGCCTTTAGTCCTTGTTGTCGAGCCACAAGCTCCAGCATGGGCACAGCAGATTGTCCGTTTCCTTCAGACAGGAGAACTTCCCGAAGAGCAAGAAGAAGCGGAAAGAGTAGCCCGGCAGTCAAGTATGTACCAGTTTGTCGACAACAAACTGTATAGAAGAAGACTCAACGGTGTGAAATTGAAGTGTATTCACCGGGAAGACGGACAAAAGCTGTTGGCAGAGATACATGGAGGCATATGTGGTCACCACATTGGCGCAAGAGCACTTGTCGGCAAAGCATTCCGGCAAGGTTTCTTTTGGCCGACAGCCCTCCAGGATGCAACTGCACAAGTAACCAAGTGTGAAGCGTGCCAGTTCCATTCCAAGCAGATACACCAACCAGCTCAAGCTCTCCAGACGATCCCTTTATCCTGGCCATTTTCGGTTTGGGGGCTCGACATCCTCGGCCCCTTTCCCCGAGCAGTCGGGGGCTTTGAGTACTTGTACGTTGCAATCGACAAGTTCACAAAGTGGCCGGAAGTGGAACCAGTGAGGAAGGTGACAGCACAGTCAGCAATCAAGTTCTTCAGGTCGATTGTTTGCCGCTTCGGGATCCCTAATAGGATAATGACCGACAACGGTACACAATTCACGAGCCGCACCTTCATGCAATACGTCCAAGATCTTGGCGCCAAGGTCTGCTTCGCTTCTGTTGCTCACTCGAGAAGCAACGGTCAAGCGGAGAGGGCAAATGCTGAAGTGCTGCGCGAGCTCAAGACCAGAACTTTCGACAGGCAGCACAAGTGCGGAAGAAACTGGATCAAGGAGCTGCCGGTGGTTCTTTGGTCAATCAGAACGACGCCAAATCGAGCCACTGGCCAGACACCTTTCGCTCTAGTCTATGGAGCAGAGGCAGTTATCCCCACGGAACTCGTATACGGGTCACCTCGAGTGCTCGCTTATGATGAGCTCGAGCAAGAGCAGCTGCAACAAGATGATGCGCTGCTCCTTGAGGAAGACCGTCTTCAGGTTGCTGTGCGAGCTGCTCGCTACCAGCAAGCTTTGCGCCGCTACCATAGCCGCAAAGTTAATGCCAGAAGTCTCGAGGAAGGCGACCTTGTTCTTCGGCGTGTTCAGTCTGCCAAGAATTCCAACAAGTTGACGCCGAAGTGGGAAGGCCCTTACCGGGTGAAACGAGTCACTAGGACTAGCGCTGTCCGCCTTGAGACCGAAGATGGCATTCCGGTGAGCAACTCCTGGAACATTGAGCATCTTCGTAAGTTTTACCCGTAAGGCACGGTTGCCGGAACCTGTTCCGGCAACCACCTTTTGTACAAGTCTTGCCGCTGTTGCATGTAATCCTTTGTACAAAGCCGAGCGCAGACCCCGTGCATAAGTAAAGCTCATGTGCTCCGCACATTTTGTCAATTTCATGCTTTCTATTTTTTGGCATATATGATCTGACACTTTGTGCAGCACTTACTCCACGGTAAGCAATAATGAGCCATAAGGCTCCGTATCGTTATTTTCTCTTCTTTCTTTTTTCTCAAGAAAAGAAAGGTTCCCTCGCCCACAAGTTTGCCGGGGGGAAAGGAGAAGATAGTGGTATGGACCAGGCGTCGTTCAAGGAAGTTTTGCCTTGCTGGGAAACAAACAACAGAAAATCTAAGTTGCCAAAGTTTGAGCAATCAAATTTTCTAAATTTTTAAGTTATCTCCCTTGAACGACCGCACTTTGTATGGAAAACCTATGCGCGGAGGAACCAACTCGTAGCTAGTTGCGCCCTTACTTTGTTTCGAGTCCGCTCAACAACTTAAGTGAGCTGCGACTAGTTGCGACAAGGTTTCTTGTCGGTAGCGGCACCACCAGCAAGCTGCTGACGTCCCGCACTCAGCGCTCGCGGCTCAGGTGCCTGCACCGACAAGTTCCCTAAAAGCATAGGGCAAAAACATACAAAGGGAGGAATCAAGTAAAGGGAATAACATTGCAATTAGTAACCAGAATAGAGTTATATTACAAAGATAGCTTGTCGCGGCTCTAACAGATTGTTTTCATAACATGAGAAACAGCGACAAGGAAAGAAGAAACAGGCGACCTAGTCTACGCGATCGCCTTCGATCCTCTTGATCCCGCTCACCTTGTCCACAATGGGTGCGACAAGGGTCTTGAGCGCCTCCAGATCAGCATCCGGCGGCAAGGTCCTGAGGACGTTGGTGAGGTTGAGGCCCGGATTGCGGAAGGCCACCTTCATCAACACTTTCTGAAGAGCTCCCGCGCAGATCTTGCGCGACTCATCGGCCAGCTGCTTTGGGATCTTCTCCTGAAGCCACTGAAGAGCCGTCGCCACGCCCTTGAAGAACAAGACGAGCTTGGCGCTGGGTTGGAGGTTCTCGTCGGAGGGATACCCGAGATCCTCCATCCCCAGCTGCGTCAGCTCCTTATCGATGTCTGTGGCGGCATTCACAAGACTCTCCGTCCAGTGATCCACAGTTTCCCTGAAGGCATTTTGGGTGGCGGCAACACTCTCTAGCAGCGCCTTGTCGGCCTTGATCTCCTCCCTCAAGGCCGCCTCCTGCTTCTTGGCGCTGTCCAACGTCTTGGTCAAAGCGGTCAGCTTCAACTCAAGACCCGTGTTGGAGTCCTTGGCGGCGCTGAGCTCTTTGCTCTTCTCGGCGAGAGCGGCCTCCAGCTGCGCCACCTTCATCTCCAAATCCTTCTTGGCGGCCTCGGCGGCGGCGGCGGCATCCTCTGCTTGCTTGAGGGCTCCGCCGAGTTTTTCCTCGCGCACGGCAAGCTCCTCCTCGTGGGCGTCAAGATTGACCTTTTGCTGCGCCAGCTCGCCCTCCTCCGCGGATAGCTTCACGGTGGCAAGCCGCTGCTGCTCTTCGATTTCAGCTTTTTCGAGGAGGAAGGCCTTCTGCGCTTCGTCGAGTTGCTCCCGCTCCTCTGCCAAGGACCGACGAGCTTCCTGGTGGAAGCCCCGCGCGCTTCTCGATGTCTACTCCCGCCTTCGCGACAAGCGCCTCGCGGGAGTCCATCTTGGCTTGCCGCGCGCGGTAGAGCGACAACAACTTCCGCAGCAGCCGCTCTTCCTCAGGCTCATTGCTGCTGTTGCTCGGCACGTCAACCAGCGTCGGCCCCGCGGAGGCAAGCACTTCCCCATCGAAGATCTCCCCCTCGACCGGCGCCCTGGAGCTTGACGCCCAGGGGAGGTTGATGAAGACGCCTTCGCCGGCCTTCAGGTAGACGCCTGGCTGGGGCTCTTTGGAGCCTGGCGCTGCGGCAGCGGTGGACGGGTCGGCGGTCGGTGTAGCGCCTGGCGCTCCTGCGGCCTCAGGGCCGTCAGTGCGATCGCCGGACCCCTCGCCAGTTGCTGCGGCGGTAGCCTTGGCGGCCTCTGTGTCGGCGGGATCGCCAGCACCGGCTGCTTCTTCGGCGGCAACCTCGGTCTCCATCGGCTCTGTAGCAGATGGGTCTGACAGCCGGAACGGGGAGAAGAGTCAAGCAAAAACCCAAGAAGATGAAAAGAAGAAGAACCCAAGGGAAGCCTTGAAGCAAGAGGAGTACCTGTGCCGGGTTCTGCAGTCGTGGTCTCCACCGTCGGGGGGGCCGCTGGCGCTCTCCCTTGCCAGAGACCTCTCCCTTACCGGGAAGCCCTCCCTTGCCGGAGAATTCTCCCTTGTCGGGGGACTCTTCCTTGGCTCCTGGTGGGGCTGCTCGGCTCCTACACAAATCAACAAGCAGATATCAGCAAAGACAAGAACCCATGCGCGCCCGGAAAGTAAATCATACACTTACGGTGGGGGCTGCTCTAGAGGAAAGTCGTCGGGTCCGGCAAGGTTGTCTCGGGCGCGCCACCTGCTGCCGCAGTGGGCTCGTCCTCGATGACGATCACCGGGGCCTTGGCTCTCTTCGCTGCTCTCTGGGCCAGAGTCCTGAAAAGGAACAAGTTCAGAGTCAAGCAAATGAGATACAAGACAAACAACAAGGATTGAAGAACAACAAGTACAGCAAGAGAAGCTTACTCTTCTTCTTCTTCCTCGTCGGAGCTAAACGCGGAGAAGTCGAAGTCCGGCGCGCGCCCGGCGCGAGGAGGCGGAGGAGAAGCTTCCCTTGGCCGCTTGGCGGGAGCAGTGGCGGTGGTCTGAGACGACCCCGCTCCAGCTGTTGGCGCGGCGTGAGCAGCGGCAGGAACTGAAGCGGTGGTCCGGCAAGATCCCGCTCCAGTTGCCGTCGCAGCATGAGGCGCTCCCGCGGCAACGGTGTTTGCCGCGGTGGAGCGTGTCACGCGGCGCGGCGACTGTTGACCCGCTTGCCGCTCCGCCACGTCACCGGCCTTGCAGAGATGCCTTCTTGGTGGGGATGGAGGCTCTTCTTGCGGCGAGCTGTCTGAAGATGAAGTGGAAGACGAGTTGATTTCAAGCGAGCCGCTCGTATCCTTGGCGGGCTCGCTCGACTCGACGTTCTGCTCGGCAAGCTCTTTCTCGCCGGCAGGCTCCCTTCGCTTGGCACGGCTTGCCGCCTCTGCTGCATCTGCCTCCTCCAGAGTGAATCCAAACTCGCCCGCGGCTGCGGCTGCCGCCGCCTCTTCCAGCCTGGTGGCGATGAGTGCCATCTCCGCATTGGTGGTGTCGCGGGTGAGGCTGTCCTTCTCGTCGGGGCGGATCGCCACTTCTACCAAGTCATCGAAGAACTGCTGCACGATGTCATCTGCAGGTTCCTGCCAAGTTGGCACAATTCCATGCGAGTCGCACTCCAGCATCATTGCACGGATGCGGTCGAGCGAGGAATTGTTGCACAGCGGAACAACGCCCTCCGGCAACCTGAAAACTTCGGGATGTTGGGGGTCATACTTGAACAGTTCTTGGAGCATCACGTTGAGCTCCAGAACAGTAAAGTTGTAGTTGAGTCCCGGGCGCAACCTCATGATATCTGCCGCATTCTTGAATTCCCAGGCAGGTCTCCCTCGTTCCTGCAGGGGGGCGATGCGGCGGCGAAGAAAGTCTGCGCCAACAGCGCCCACAGTGAGCCCGGCAAGCCTGAGGCGCAGGATCCTGGTGACGGCAATCTTCAGCCTGTCGTCTTCCGGGGCCACATCACTCCAATCGCTGCCGCGTGCTACTGGGGTTTGGCGCCGGGTGGTGAATGGTTGTGGTTTCTCCTTGTCAATCCAGCACCAGTCTGCTCTCCACTCCTCCCACTTGCCGTGGAACTCTCCCTCCAGATAGGTTTCTTTCTTGCCGGCCCTCGAGATCTAGGCGATTCCACCGGATAGAGGCTCTCCTCTCTCTACTCGGGGTATGAAGAAATGGTGGAAGAGGGCTACACTGGGGTGGACTCCGACAAAGTTTTCGCAGAGATGTGCGAAAACTGCCATGGTCAGAACGGCATTGGGGGTGAAGTCAAGGAGGTGGAATCCGTAGGTATTCATGATGTCGCGGAAGAATTCAGAGAAAGGCGGGCAAAGCCCGCAGTAGAAGAACAATGCGAAGAAAGGGTATCCGTTTGGGGCCTTCTTCCAAGCGACGGCGGGGAGTACCTTCGTGCACGGATGCGCGCGCGTCTTCGTCGACCAGAAGAGGTAGTAGTTCTCCCTCAGCTCCTTCGCGGCAAGCTTGGGGGGGAAGACGGCCCGCTCCTTCTGTAGCGCCGCAAGCCGCTGCGCCTCGGTCGACTTCATGACCTTCCCCTTGTCAGCTTTTGGAGCCATGGCGGAAGTGGTGGAGGAGGTCGACGGTGTTGGTGGTGCTGGTGGTGATGGGGGGCAGAGCGCTGCTCTCTCTCTCTCAGCTTTGGGAAGGCAAGGGAGCGGCGGAGATTTCTGAGATTGGAAGCAGCAACTGGCGAACGGGTGAACTTCCCCTGTTTCCCCTGCTTATAAAGGAGGAGGGGGCGGACGTTCCGCATTTCCGAATAAAGAAACCACCCATGATCTCTCCCACGACACCGCATTCAACGCGTGCCGTTCGGGGAGGGCGCGCTGGATACGGAGAGAGATACGGCGTAACCTAGGCCGCGCGTGCCCGTGCCCTGTTTTGGGCCTGGCCCAACAGCGCTCGGCACCGTGTATGGCCCAGGCCCGGGGGCTCCTGTCGGTGTACTAGAGTAGGGGTACCCTAGTATCCCGAACTTGTGCACAGGCAGTCGCAGCATCCCGCGTCAAGGCTTGCCGGGTGACCGCCAAGGTCCTCCGTGGTTCCTTTGGAGCCATTCAAGAACAAAGTATCCAAACCGAGACCCCGGCAAGAGGAGCTTGCCAGGAAGGCCAACCAAGGCATGGCGTTTAAGGAGACAAGACCCCGGTAAGAGGAGCTTGCCGGGAAGGCCACCTAAGGCATCTCAAGGAACTTGCCACGGCGCGCCTCGCGTCCCGGCAAGGCCCGGTGAGCGACAAGCTCCCGGACGCGACAAGATAATGACCGCGGCAAGGCGCTTGCCGCGGCAATCCACCACTTCGTGCACGCGCTCCAGCACATCCACCAACGTGTCGCTCTGGGACCCTTCCAGGCGTGCGTGGCGAGAGGCTGTGCAGCCAGCGGTACGCAGTGGCGAGCGGCGCTGACAAGATTGCCATCATGGCGAGCGGTGGCGTCCCTGATGGTCCCTTTTGCACTGTTTAGGCGACACAGACAAGCATTTAATGCCCTTGTCCCCTGCCGTCAGGGTTAGGTATGATACACTGTAGTAGGTAGCTGTACCAACCGCAGCACCTTTCCCTTTTTTGTCCTTGTCTACGTTGCCACCTGTCGGTGACCCCTTGAGCATATAAAAGGAGGCCCATGCGCAACATAGAGGGGGGTTGGAACACTCACGCTCGGTCTCGTTAGCTGCTGGTGTGTACTGTAGCACTCCGCACTCCCGAGCAAGAACTCAATACAAACCACAAAGCAGGAGTAGGGTTTTACACATCCGTGCGGCCCGAACCTGGGTAAACTGCTCGCGTGCCTCGCCTCGATCCGCTCTTTGCACGGCCTCCGCCCCGCCGAACCGAAAGGGACTCGGCCCGCCGGTCCCATAGGTGTTCGTGGATCAGTCCCCCGACACAAGTATAGGGGATCTATCATAGTCCTTCCGATAAGTAAGAGTGTCGAACCCAACGAGGAGGAGAAGGAAATGATAAGCGGTTTTCAGCACGATATTCTCTGCAAGTACTGAAATAAGTGGTAACAGATAGTTTTGTGATAAAATAGATTGTAACGAGCAACAAGTAACAAAAGTAAATAAGTGCAGCAAGGTGGCCCAATCCTTTTGTAGCAAAGGACAAGCCGGAACAAACTCTTATAATAGGAAAAGCACTCCCGAGGACACATGGGAATATCGTCAAGCTAGTTTTCATCACGTTCATATGATTCACGTTCGATACTTTGATAATTTGATATGTGGGTGGACCGGTGCTTGTGTGCTGTTCTTACTTGAACAAGCATCCCACTTATGAAACATGTGGATCCAAATCAGCCCCTTGTGAAGCAATGCATAAACTAGGGGTTAAGCTTCTGTCACTCTAGCAACCCATCATCTACTTATTACTTCCCAATGCCTTCCTCTAGGCCCAAATAATGGTGAAGTGTTATGTAGTCAACGTTCACATAACACCACTAGAGGCTAGAGAACATACATCTTATCAAAATATCAAACGAATACCAAATTCACATGACTACTAATAGCAAGACTTCTCCCTTGTCCTCAGGAACAAACGTAATTACTCACAAAGCATATTCATGTTCATAATCAGAGGGGTAATAATATGCATATAGGATCTGAACATATGATCTTCCACCAAATAAACCAACTAGCATCAACTACAAGGAGTAATCAACACTACTAGCAACCTACTAGCACCAATCCCGGACTTTGAGACAATAATTGGATACAATAGATGAACTAGGGTTTGGAGATGAGATGGTGCTGGTGAAGATGTGGATGGAGATTGCCCTCTCCCGATGAGAGGAGCGTTGGTGATGACGATGGTGATGATTTCCTCCTCCCGAAAGGAAGTATCCCCGGCAGAACAGCTTTGCCGGAGCTCTAGATTGGTTCCGCCAAGGTTCCGCCTCGTGGTGGCGGAGTCTCGTCCCGAAAAGTTCCTCTTGATTTTTTTCTCATCGAAAGACTTCATATAGGAGAAGATGGACATCGGAGAGCCATCAGGGGGCCCACGAGGTAGGAGGGCGTGCCCTAGGGGGGGCGCCCCCACTCTCGTGAGCAGGGTGTGGGCCCCCTGGCCTTCATCTTTGGCGAGGATTTTTCTTTATTTATTTTAAGATGTTCCGTGGAGTTTTAGGACTTTTGGAGTTGCGCAGAATAGGTCTCTAATATTTGCTCCTTTTCCAGCCCAGAATTCCAGCTGCCGGCATTCTCCCTCCTTATGTAAACCTTGTAAAATAAGAGAGAATAGCCATAAGTATTGTGACATAAAGTGAAATAACAGTCCATAATGCAATAAATATCGATATAAAAGAATGATGCAAAATGGACGTATCACCCGCCGTCCGACTCTAAGTTCGGAGGACGAGGCATGTCTTTCTGCCAGTAGGTGTCCGGCTTCTCGGGGTCGGAGATCCGAACGTAATTCGTCCTCAGTATAGAGGAAGGGTTATCTTGCTCCTCGACTATTGCTATCTGGTGGGTGATCGGTGGAGAATTAATCTCTCTCTGGTCGGGTTTAAGCCTAATCCGATCGTAGTCCGTAGCGGCTCCCAAGGCGGCAATGCAATCTAGGGGTTCATTCAAAGATGATAACTCTGTCGGATCCATCCATTTGGCGTATCCAGAATCAATGCAGATACATTTTTTGATGACTCGGGAGGTCATCCTCATCGGCTCAGAGGCCGAGCGGGCGATCATGGTAAAACCGCCCAGCCGGAGGGTTTGTGTCAGGACCGGATTTTTGGGATATTAATTTCCCAAAAGCGGCCCTTGTGCTCACCAGCCCCAGGATTACTGTTAGCTGATGAGACACCAACTTGTTACAGAAACTCCAAGCAAAATACAAAATATGAAGTACAAGACCATTCTGGCCTATGGGTACAACAATTGGTTTCTAGTGGTTGATGGCGGAAGCGGTTTGCGGATCATCAGCGTCTATGGGACTCCATTTCCCATAGGAACAGCTGACCAGGATAACTCCTATCTTCGCGAGGCTGCTATCACCATTACGTAGGTTTCGGGGCTGTCATCGCAACGCTCCTTTCCACGCAAGAAATCTGGCCAAGACAATAGCCAGGGACAAGCCAGTGAGTACTTTCAATGTACTCGCAAACATTAAGAACACAGGTATAATATAGCCATTGATAATCATGTTTTGAAATATTCCAAGATCACTTCGTCAGTTATGGAATAAGGTTCATGATGCACGTAAGCAAATCATTCAAATGAAACATGAGTAAACAATCAGGGAGTATAAATGAAAAGCACCGATCGGGTGTCTGAAGCGACGCCTCGAAAGGATAATAATATGAAGCGTGCCTCAGTCGGGCGTCTGTGCGACACCACATAAAGGGCTTATAAGTAAATGAAATAACAAGCATGCCACAGTCGGGCGTCTGTGCGACACCACATAAAGGGCTTATAAGTAAATGAAATGACAAGCATGCCACAGTCGGGCGTCTGGGCGACACCACATAAAGGGCTTATATAAGAATAATCACGGTGAATATCCAGGAGGTAGAACCGTCCCAGGGATACTCAATAATTCAAATAACATAAATGGTTAGTCCATAATAATAATAATCATAATCATCATACGTCACTGGTCATAATCAATGTTCTGGTCTAGTAGTTTTCCCTCTGAAGACCGACACTAAGACCGACACTTGACCCATCCCAGAATGTAGTCCTTAACCATGGACACGGCTATTCGAATAGGTATTATATCTCTGCAGAGGGTGTACTC
The DNA here is from genome assembly GCF_002162155.2 of Triticum dicoccoides. Taxonomy (NCBI): domain Eukaryota; kingdom Viridiplantae; phylum Streptophyta; class Magnoliopsida; order Poales; family Poaceae; genus Triticum; species Triticum dicoccoides. The sequence continues at coordinate 583,830,206 of NC_041388.1, forward strand.
TTTACCCACGAGTAACGGATTTCTTTAGTCCATCGGAACTAATTCCGTCTACGGTCTTTTAATTGAAAACCCACCTAACGGCACACACCAGCCAAACTCACCGGTGTCTGGAATCACCCTTGACACCCGTTAAGCAAAACTCTAAGTGGGGAGGCTACAACCTCGACTTAGCATGGGATCACAAAATGTATACCGCGCGCAAACTGGGGGAGCTACCTCCTTCGGCTACAACCGAAAACACCCATGCCCCCTGACTGGATGACTGGCTTTAATCCAGGGCCATGGAACCCTCATGGCGGTCTCTCTGTTTGGTGTGTACCAGGAAGGGGTTGACAACTTACTGAACCGCACCCTACCTATGGTAGGGACAAGTGGTAGTACGAAACAAGTATGGGGGTTACCGGAACAAGACTCGATCTAATGGTTGACTCAGGAGGTTTAGGCATTCCCTGCATGATTACATAACAAATATATTTCAATTCAACAGATAGAATCACCGCTCATCATACCTCATCATGCCATACCGGACACAACTGCCTCGACGAGGAACTGGCGACAAGCATCGTGTCTACCCAAGACAGAGGCTTTCCCGGTTTCCTTCCGGTAGGTATGAAGGCTATATGAGGATGACCACTATCACAACATATCAATGTTCAAGAGCACGGTATCATTAACATGCACTTACGAGTAGGATCATATCACCCTAATAAATAATGGAAATTTCGAGACACGGTGGTGTTGCAACCAAGTCAAACCACACACGGCAATATTATGCCAGGATTCAGAATGCTTGCCTTCAAGGTGTGGAGAGGCAGGGGGCATTCCAAGACATTTTGAAAGTTTTCTCCTTCTTCAAATTCCTATTTTTGAAAATATTCAAATAACACATACTTTAAAAACAGTACAAAAAAGTTGTTTGGAAAATTTTGAAATAAATATGAAAATAAACTAGACAACATTTGGGAAACAACAGAAAAAGAATCAAGTCATTTGGATTTATATTTAAAAAGTTATAGCCAGTCAAAGTTTCAGTCAAACTCTATTTTTTAAAATAAAATAGAAAAGAAAATGTTTCAGATAAGAATACGCTTTCGAAGCAGGGGATACACACTTGGGGGTTTTACGCCTTCACTTATCCAGCATGGACGGGCGCGTGGGTCACTGACAGTGGGCCCACGGGGCCCACTGATCAGGTTTGACCAGTCCTCTCTCCCTCCTCTTCCTCTGGCCGAACGGAGGCGGGACTCCGGTGATCAACGCCGGCGAACGGCAGCTCCCCGTGGGCTCCAGAGGGTTGGGATGGATCCGCAAGACCGGGGCGGTCCTCCCGGTGGTCGTTGGGTCGGCGGGGGTGGAGGGAGTCGTCGGCGGCGAGCTCCGCGGCGGAGGAGGCTTTGGGTGGGTTTTGGGGTTCTGGGCTGCGGTGGTTCCCGATCGCATATGAGAGGCTGGGCAGCTCCACTAGGTTGAGGGGAGTCGAGTGGTGTCGCTGGATGGACGGGGGAGGGTCTGCTCGCGATGAATTGGACCAGAGCATGGCGGCGACCGAACCCGTCGGAGGTGAGGAAGACGACCTCCTCCCGTCGTTCTATGGCTATGGGGGTCACTTGGAGGATGGTATGGGGCTGCCTGAGGGTTTAGACGAGCTCGGGGGCCTCCTTTTATAGTGCAACGAGGTCGGTTTTGTGGCGGCCGTGGATAAGCTCGTCGGTGACCGTTGTTCTGTAGGTGCAGGGCGATGTGGAGCTGGACGGCGCATTCCGACGAGTTCCATACTACTCAAGGGGCGAGTTGGCGTGCGTGTATGGCTTGGGCGGTGCTGCCACGGCCGGGGCATACTGTGGCCGTCAGCTAGCCGCCACGGCCGACCTGACGGCGGCGCTGTGGGGTGCCAGAGGTGGTCGGGGTGGCTCGGCGGTGTAGGAGGAGACGGGGCGCGCTGGCTGCGGTTGGCCAAGGGCCAGAACGGGCGTGGGGCGGGCGGCAGCGAGACGCGGTGGCTCGGTGCACGCGCGTGCAAAACATGCGCTATGGGCGCGCCTAGAGCACGCACGCTAGCTGCTCGACGAAATGCCAATGCATGCTACAGGGCTTGGGTGAGGCTGGCAATAAGCAGACCTAGGTTAGGAGTAGCTAGGAGCTTAGTGGACAAGGTTGATGGGTCAGTGGTTCAAGTTCATATAGCAAACTAAAAACCATGCCAATTCTGGCTATGCACACAGGGTGTTTGGCAAAATGCCAAAGGCATTTAGGCAACTCTTGGGGTGGCCCAAATTTCCAGATCATAGTCTCTTTGGATGAATAAGAGGGTGGTGAAGTTAGTTTGCCAAAAGCTCAAACTTGTTAGTGTAAGTTTTGCAAATCTCCAGTTTTGGACAGAAGGAAAAAGGCATGATTGCATGCACTTAAAATCCTCCAATGGTTCCACTCTCCTAGACTTAAGGGTTTTGCAGGATGGGCTATAAGTAGGAAAAGGAATCATAGCTAAAAGGGGAAGTTAAATGATGGTTGCTGTACAAATCACCATGCTGGACCAGTATGAAAAAGAGGTTTGATTCACTCAAATATTTCAAAGAACATCCGGGGGTTTTTGCTTAAAGTTGAATAATATACTCCTATGAACATCCCATAATTTTTGTGGAAGTTTTAAAGAAATATTTAAAGGGGTTGTAGTGCAAAATTGTCCACTGGACCAGATTTGAAAACTTGGTGTAGAGCTCAAAATATTAAATGAATGAAATATATTTTTGCATAGGAGTGATTTAAAAACACCACATGACAACTCCAAATTTTGGTGAAAATTTTAAATAAATTTATCAAGTGGTTGTAGTTCAAAAAAGAGCTCCAAAACTAATGAAAAATCATTTTAGGAATAAAGCTCAGAGAGAAATGATTGTGCAAATAAGTTCCACTGATAATAGAAATGTTTTTTTTTCTTGAAAGGGCAAACAAGTCCAATAATATATTTGGAAAGTTTTTACTTGGGGTAAAAACTCCATAATAACAAAGAAAAGAATGGCTTTGAAATCAAGGGAAAAATCTAGAAAATGAAAGTTTAAATTTCCTGGCAAAATTTTAATCAATGAAACAAGGTCAAAATTTTGGGGTGTCACAGTTTGGCCCGAGGCCAGAGCTCCTACTGAGGTGATATTTTCCTTGACAACAAGTTGAGCCATCAACCTCTCCGACGACGGCACAGTGGAACTCTCAATGAAAGCACCAATGTCGGTGTCAAAACTGGCGGATCTCGGGTAGGGGATCCCGAACTGTGCGTCTAAGGTTGATGGTAACAGGAGATAGGGACATGATGTTTACCCAGGTTCATGCCCTCTCTATGGAGGTAATACCCTACTTCCTGCTTGATTGATATTGATGAATATGAGTATTACAAGAGTTGATCTACCACGAGATCGTAATGGCTAAACCCTAGAAGTCTAGCCTGTATGACTAAGGTATTGAGTATATCTATCCGGACTAAGTCCTCCGGTTTATATAGACACCGGGAGGATCTAGGGTTACACAAGGTCAGTTACAAAGAAGGGAATTTACATATTCCGTCACCAAGCTTGCCTTCCACGCCAAGGAGAGTCCCATCTGGACACGGGTGTAGTCTTCGGTCTTCGTATCTTCACAGCCCATCAGTCCGGCCCATAGATAACAGGACAGACGCCTGAGGACCCCTTAGTATAGGACTCCCTCAGTGAGGGGTCGCTAATATTTTCCATGCTAGATGTGTTATTCTCAAGATGAGTGTCTATTCACTTGTCATTGCACGAGAGTACGGCGGTAATAGGGATGCCCAGTCCCGAAATGAAAAAGAAATTTGCTTTATGTTGTCAATAATAAATTCCTTGAAAAGTGTTGGTATGGACAGCACCCGTGGATACGGCTAGTCGTGGAGTGTGAAAGTATGGTGGAAAAAGGAATAAACTTCATTTTATGTTTGAGAACCACCTATAATATATTTAGCATGGACAATGTTGGGAATTACTCGGTCGTTTTCATTGACGGGAATAGTATGTTACCCAAAATATTTTATCTCTCAATTTAAGCTTTGAGCACTGGCACCTCTATAAATCTTTGCTTCCCTCTGTGAAGGGCCTATCTATTTACTTTATGCAATATTTATTTGAGTCTCTCTCTTCTCTTATAAAGCACCAACTAGGGAGCACTATGATCATACTTGTGCATTGGATGTAGCTAATATTCGAGTGTGTTTCGTAAATGGATCAATGATTGAGGATAATGGGCTAGGGATAGTTTTCTTTAGCGTTGATATTTTGATAGACATGGTTGCTTGTTAGTATGCTTGAGTATTGATGTCTTCATGTCAAATTATAGACTATTGCTTTGAATCACTCAAGTCCAAATGTCCATGGTACAAAAGAAAGTGTATATGATGAATATGATAGGTAGCATTCCACAACAAAAATTCCTCTTTCAGTTGCTACTTTATCATGATGAGTTTTCTGAGAAAGAATTGTTGTTATGATGCTAGGAAAAGTGACTGAAATTATCATTGATCAAACTTATGCACTTTGCTAGCATTCACACTTCATAATTTATTTCTTTTATCATTTACCTACTCGAGGACGAGCAGGAATTAAGCTTGGGGATGCTGATACGTGTCCACTGCATCTATAATTTATAAAGTATTCATGCCATGTTACAACAATTTTATATGTTTTTGGTATGATTTGCATAGAACTAATCCGAACCGTCGCTATTTTCAGCAGAACTACCGTGGTGTTGTTTTTGTGTAGAAATAAAAGTTCTCCAAATGCAACAAACTTTTTGACGTTTTTTTTGGAACAACAAAGGTACTAGAAGCTTCGTGGGAGGGCCAGAAGAGCCGTGAGGTGGGCACAACCCACCAAGGCACCGGCCCCCAGGCCCCCCTGGTGTCTTGTGGGCCCCTTGTCGGTGTCAAAACTGGCGGATCTCGGGTAGGGGGTCCCGAACTGTGCGTCTAGGCCGGATGGTAACAGGAGGCAGGGGACACAATGTTTTACCCAAGTTCGGGCCCTCTTGATGGAGGTAAAACCCTACGTCCTGCTTGATTAATATTGATTATATGTGTAGTACAAGAGTAGATCTACCACGAGATCAGAGAGGCTAAACCCTAGAAGCTAGCCTATGGTATGATTGTATGTTGTGATTGTTATCCTACGGACTAAAACCCTTCGGTTTATATAGACACCGGAGAGGGTTAGGGTTACACAAGGTCGGTTACAAAGGAGGAGATATCCATATACGTATTGCCTAGCTTGCCTTGCACGCCAAGTAGAGTCCCATCTGGACACGAGACAAAGTCTTCAATCTTGTATCTTCATAGTCTAACAGTCCGGCCAATGGAGATAGTTCGGCTGTCCGGAGACCCCCCAATCCAGGACTCCCTCAGTAGCCCCTGAACCAGGCTTCAATGACGATGAGTTCGGCACGCAGTATTGTCTTCGACATTACAAGGCGGGTTCCTTCTCCGAATATATCACAAAAGAATTTGAATACGAGGATAGTGTCCGACCCTGCAAAATAAGTTCCACATTCCACCGTAAAGAGAATACTATTTTCACAGATCTAATTTGCTAGCTTGTTTTGGCAGCACAACGTTATGTCATGGCCCGATGATTATTCGAACCGTTTCTCCACATATAACGTGAGGCAGTTTCTTGACACGTCTTGCCGAAGCGGAGATCGTGTTCCCCCAATTACGGGATTCTCATTAATGCGGTCGTGGGTAACCCAACCGTGTCTAGGACTCCTAGATTATAGGCAAGTCCTAAACGGCTACGAAGAGGACGCTTGATATTCACCCTCTTTATAAAGGGACAAGGTTTTCGTTTTTTCCCTCTCGTGCTCAATTGAACCCTTCCCCCGCCTCGAGTTCTAACACCCAAAGCCCAGGTTAGGTGCTCCGGATCTTCAATCATGTCCGGATCCAGCCTTCAAGGCTGATGGATGCCCTCCTCCATTACGGAAGAGGACATTAAGAAGTTGAGGGAGGCCAGATACCTGACCGCCGAGGTTTCGCATCGGCTGCCTGCTCGAGGGCAGATCGTCCCTACTCCCGAACCCAATGAGAACGTCGTGTTCGTCTCCCACTTCCTCCGAGGTCTAGGCCTCACTCTGGATCCCTTCATCAGTGGTTTGATGTTCTATTATGGGCTAGATTTCCATGATCTAGCTCCGGACTCCTTTCTCCACATCTCGACATTTATTGTCATGTGTGAGGCCTTCCTCCGTGTTACCCCTCGCTTCGGCCTGTGGCTCAAGACCTTTCAAGTAAAGCCGAAGATGATCAAGGGGCAACATGCAGCGTGCGGAGGTGCATCAATAGGCAAGATGGCAGGAGCTCCATGGCCGAAAGGTTCCTTTCCAGAGGTGTCCGAATTATGGCAACGGGAGTGGTTTTACGTCATGGCTCCCAGAAGTGCCAAGTGGGCAGTTGCCCCCGCTTTCCGCTCGGGCCCCCCACCACAACTGATGTCATGGATTAGCAGAGGTCTCAGCTGGGGTTCAGCCAAGGACGTGCCTATACTGCAAAGCCGCATCCGAGATCTCTTTGAGGGAGATTTTAATTTGGTTGTGGTAATACAAGTTATGCTGGTTCGTCAAGTCCAGCCTTGCAAACGTCGGCCCCTTCGCTTGTGGGAGTTCAACCCAGAGAGACCGCGTGCCATTCAAAGTTTCCTCGGCCTGACGCACGAGGAGATGTACAAGTCATTCTTCGGACCTCAAGCAGAGTGTCCGGATATTACCGAGGACGTGGGCCTGAGCAGTAACCGCGCCGCCGAACAAGTAAGAAATCCTCTGGCCGAACACACTGTCTTTTATTCGTCACGAAGTTATTTTTGAGAGTTCGCTTTTTGACCAGGACTGGCTAACAAAGGCGAAGATGATTCGGTGTTTGGCCCCCCTCCCTGAGGGTTTGGAAAGTCCGGTATTGGAAAAGATGCTCGAGGTCGCACCTTGCCCGGAGCCCTTGAAGGAAGATACGGGGGGATAATACAGGCGGACGCAGGCCCCATCGCTACGAGTTCCAACCAAGGGAATGAGCGTCTCCATGAAGGAGGATAACCGGGGGATAAAAAGGATTGCTTCCGAGGATCCGGAAGCCGAAGCCTCCAAACGGGAGAAGAAGTCTCCCACAGAGGGTCCTGCCTCGGGAGGTGCTTCTGTAGCACAAAGTCCGCGGGGGGGATCAACCCTCCAACAAGTCGTAAGTGATCCAAAATACTTTAATAGTAGAGTTATGCTATCTTTCTTCTAAGAAAATAACCACCGCATATATCTTGCAGTTCGGGCCTTAGCCCCTCTCAGCTGAGCTCGTCTTCGGGGGATCTTCTTCCAGAGATGATGGAGAGCGAAATGCCTCCCCTGGACTCCTCCGCTCAAGAAGCAGGTGACCCCGAAGTGTCGTCACGGAGGGCCTCTCCGGATCCGGTGAGGCCAGAAGATAATCCCATAGACCTCCGAAGTCCCCAGCGTCCGGCTCCCGAAGAGGGCAGACAAAAGAGTCCGGCACCGTCTGGTATGCGTTCGGACGTTCTGAGGGAGCTAGTGGGGCGAGCGGCCATCTCAGAAGAACATCGTACGCTGATGGGTACGGTGATGGAGAGAATTTCATCCGCCGAAAGTGGATTACATGAAGCCTTTATGAGTCTACTGACAGGCTTTGAGGTACGTGAGATAATATGTGATAGTACTGCACATGTTAGGTGTGCCCTGTGTAGATAGTAGCCCCTGATACTCTGGTTATCGTCGAAAACGGCGGCGAACAGAGGATCATATTCTCAGGCAATAACCAGACTGCCCCTATGTGCAGGTGGTGGAAGCTCCGGTGGCTAGCCGGACTAGTGAGTTTGCCAAATTAAAACGGCAACTGGATGCGGCAGACGTTGACATCGAGCTTGTTAACAAGAGGCTTGACGAGGCACATGGTAAGTGTTATTATCTGGTGAACGCCACATAGTAAGAGCAGCATGATGCCAGTATCTTTAATATGTTGTGACTGCAGATGGAGCTGCCACTGTGGAAACCTTGCGGGCAGAACTTGCCCGAGCCAAGGAACAAGCGAGGATTAGTAATGCGACTGCTTTGAAGGCGGCCGAAGAGTTGAAAGCCGAGAAGGCGCACATTGTGAGAGCCAAGAGAAGATGGCCAAGATGGCCGTAGAATTAAAAGACACTGCCGACCGTTGTCGGGTCCTTGAAAAAGAAAACCGGGCAAAGGCAACGGACCTTGAGAAGGCCACGATGGCGGACAAAGACACCCATTCTGCTATGAGAGCGAAGAAGGAGGAGCTGCGGGAAGCCGGGGATATTGCGGCTGGGAAACCCTTCATGTTACGGAGGAAGTTCAGAGATCCACGGTATGCCCCTCTGGATCGGCTGTGGAGTTCAGCAGATGTGTATATGGATTTGGCGGCGAGTGTTGCTGATGCTGCCAAGTACTTCCAAGGTCAGACACATCGTGAAGTGGAAAAGCTGTTCTGGTCGCAATTCAACGTTCCAGAGCATCCGCTTTCATTGACTGACCAGCTAGCCGAATGGCCGAACAGAATAGGTTGTCCGGACTCGCCATGAGGTCTGTTGTGGATCAGCTATGGCCGGAAAAGCCAAAGTCGAACATCTATTTCTGCTTAGTGCAGCAGTTCCTTGGTGCGGTGCCGCGCGTTAATGCGATGAAGAGGTCGGCGTGCATAGAAGGCTCGCGGATGGCCCTTGCCCGTGTTAAAGCATACTGGGCGGAGATGGACGCTACCACAGTTGCGGTGCAGGGTTCGGCCATAGGCCGAGTGGCTGCCGAGCACTATTTTGAGGAGGTTCTCGAGGGTGCTTGTTTGATAGAGGCCCAGTGCTCGAAGAATATTATGTTTGAGTGATATGTATTTTCATTATAAACACAATGCTTTTATGAAGTTTTATAAGGCCATGTTTATACTTTTGCCTGAAAGTAGTATGATTCCTCCTGTGCGGCCGTTTATGTATACATGTGTATAACCTGAAAGATTGCAGCCGTCGGCTTCAACCCCCACGCATATAATGCGGAGGTGCTCGCAAAAAACGCGTGTTCACACTTAACCCAACGTCTTGGTCCTATTAAGGAGGTGATAGTGTAGCGAACAAGGCAACCGGACTATAATGCTTTAACACTTTCACTTAGCTATAGGAGTTTGACAGTGGGGCTACTAGATAGCCCCTGGTGGCTCCGCACTCTCCCGATCATGGGGTGCGTACATGCCTGGCCGGAAAATGGCCCTTTGTTAAAGCAGAGGAATTCTAACATTCCGATAGGTCATTGAGTGGTTGACCAGTCTCACGCTATATCATGACAGTCAGTTTTCGGCTTTCTCTGCTGAGGTGCTCGTCCGGATGAATCAGTGCACAATCGCAGTAGTTCTCCTGGTGCTACCTTAGCCGATAAAGCGGAACGTAAGGCACCAAAACACAGGAGCCGGGCAAACCCAACATTTGACCAAAGACAATGATTCGGAGCTGATGCATATAAGGCCAAACTCGCGACGCCAAACACTCCCTAAGGTATTCAGTCTTTATGGTATAAACCGGGCCTAAATAGTGCCCTTTGTAAGAAGCCCCTTGTGTCTAGGTACGTGCATTATTCTGACGTGGCCACATGCCAAGACGTCGGCATCCTTCTCAACTGTGCTGAGAATTCGGTGGATGTGTATCAACAAGAGACTGTAAAAACGGTTTACGCAGGGTCTTAATCTAAAAAGAATCCTTGGAGCGGGTCCCTACTGCACGTCTACGCCTGTGTCTCCGTTGTGCCGTATTCTGGACGGGTGCACTAGTAGAAAACGAAGCATTAGTACCGGTTTGTAAGGGCCTTTAGTGCCGGTTATGGAACCGGCACTAAAGTTTCGGCACTAAAGGCCCCCCCCCTTTAGTACCGGTTCGGCACGAACCGGCGCTAAAGTGCCACCACGTGGCGTGAGCTCGCGCCCTAGTACGGGGGACCCACCACGGCACTAAAGGGTTTTTTTGAATTTTTTTTGAAAATTTTGGAATTTTTTTTTATTTTTTTTATTTTTAATTTTTCTGAATTATTTGATTATTTAGTCTCTAATCACCTCTCTTAACTGCTCAAGTGTGGATCACTCATTCCAAATCATCTAACTTCCCGACCGGTCACCCATCCCTCTCACTACTCTAGCCCGAGCACGCTTAACTTTCAGGTGCTATTCTCCTTCGTTTCCGAGTCTGCACTTGTTGTTTTCCTGACAATAGTAAGATGTCAATTCTATTAACCCTCAGGAGTTTAGCTTGAGCATGAAGTCACACATTTCACCATTTGAGTTTGAAACTATTATTCTAAAAAAACAGTAATTATTTAGTAACGCTAATATTTCTTGAATAAGTTTGACCATAGTTTGACCACAGTTTGACCATAGTTTGACCAGATTTGACCAAAATTCAAAAAATTGAAATAATTATTTAGTAACACTAATATTCTTGAATAATTATGTAGTAACACTAATATTTCTTGAATAAGTAGTTTGACCATAGTTTGACCACAGTTTGACCATAGTTTGACCAGATTTGAACAAAATTCAAAAAAACTGAGATACTTATTTATTTAGTAACACTAATATTATTGCGTAATTATTTCGTAACATTCTATATTTCTTGAATCAGTTGTTTGACCGGTTTGACAAGATTTAACCAAAATTCAAAAAAACATAAATTAGAGCATATCTTTTTTTCCTTTTACAATTTGTCATTTCAAAAATTGTCCTAAACCCTAAACCCGGGACTTAAAACGTCGGAAACTCTATGCTAAACAGTAAAAACTAAGGGTTTAGACCATAAAACCTAACCCTAAACGCTGAAATCTAAACCCTAGCACTAAACGCTAAAAACATCCAAAAAAACGTCTAAAACGCCCAAAAACTCTATTTTCCCTTTGGAATTTTGTGATTTTAAAAAATTGTCAAAACGGAAAACTGGTTATGATATCTTATATGTATTATATGTATATGTATTTTTGTGATTTTCAGCGGATCAATCTTTTTGTTCTGCAAATTTTGATATATTATATGTATTTTTCTGAATTAGGATGATTTAGTTATGATTTTTTCAAGTTTGAAAATTGCCCTATAGTCCCGGTTTGTGTCTCCAACCGGTAATATAGGTCAGACCCCTTTAGTACCGGTTCATGGCACGAACCAGTACTAAAGGTTAGACCTTTAGTATCGGTTCGTGCCACGAACCGGTACTAAAGGTGATCGTGGGGCCCCGGCCTGACGCCAGCCTGCCACCACCCCTTTAGTACCGGTTCGTGCCACGAACCGGTACTAAAGGTTCAACACGAACCGGCATTAATGCAAATCCGTTCGAACCGGCACTAATGATACCATTAGTACCGGCTCAAATACAAACCGGCACTAATGTGCTTCACGTTTGACCCTTTTTCTACTAGTGGTGTAGCACGATGATCATCTGTAAAAGAGAGGAACTTAGGTGAAAAAGTTGTCGTGCAAAAAGATAGTTTTTTAAAGAAACCATGTATAATTCAAGATGAGTAAAAATTGCCACTTGTCTGCGTGCGTTGAGCCCCTTGTATTTGTAATAGGGTGTGACCATTGATCCGGTATGGATTACATATAGCTGTGCCGGACTCGTCTAACCGTGTCCGAGGTCTTGACGACCTGTTAAATGCTTTAGTTTGTCAGGCCGTTTTTAGTGTGCGGCTGCCAAGGCAGCCGCGCTCTCTTCGGCGTGCAACGCTCGCTTAATACTTCCGTTCACTGTAATGATGCACGTGGGCCGGGCATCTTGAGTGTGAGGGAAGCGTAGTGCGGTATTGCATTAAAGCGAACGAAAGCTTCGCGTCCGAGTAGTGCTTGATAGCCACTTTGGAACGGAGCGATGTGGAAGGTTAAATGTTCGCTACGGAAGTTATCGGGGAAGCTGAATATAACCTTTAGTAGCAGGGAGCCCGTGCAATGAGCCCCTGGGCCTGGCGTTACTCCTTTAAAGGTAGTATTGCTTTGGCAAATTTTTGTTGGGTCTATCCCCATTTCGCGGATTGTATCCTAGTATATCAGGTTTAGACTGCTGCCACCGTCCATCAGGACTCGTGTGAAGTGGTATCCGTCAATTATTGGGTCTAATACCAGGGCAGTCCATCCTGCACGCCGGATACTTGCTGAGTAATCACGATGGTCGAAAGTGATCGGTTGAGACGACCAGTGGCAGGGCTCTGCAGTGATAGGCCCTTGGGCATATTTTTCTAGGAGTGTCGTTTTGTTTCTTCCCTTGATCACGTGTAACACGTTTACTGTTTTGACTTCTGGTGGAAATTTCTTTTGTTCCCTAGTGTCTTGCTTGGCAGGCTCATCCTCGTCTTCGCTTGGTGTATCCTCCCCCTTGTGTACGGCGTTGAGCTTGCCGGACTGCTTGAAGACCCAACATTCTCTGTGGGTATGATTAGCGGGTTTACCAGGGGTGCTATGGATCTGACATATTTGGTCCAAAATTTTGTTTAGGCTGGACAGTTCGTCTCTGGCGCCTTTAGAGGGCGGCTTTTGCTGACCTGGCCGAGAGCTTTTGAATCCGACATTTACTGCCGTGCTCTTCATGTTGTCTTCTTTATTCCGGTGTTTGTTATTGCTGTTGCGCTGTGATTTCCCATTTCCATCTCTAACTTCCGATGTACTGGGGTCACTGGTGCTACATCTGGCTAGCCAGCTGTCCTCGCCCGCACAAAAGCGGGTCATGAGGCTTGTTAATGCTGCCATTGTTCTTGGCTTTTCTTGGCTGAGGTGTCTGGCAAGCCATTCGTCACGGACGCTATGCTTAAAAGCTGCCAAGGCTTTGGCGTCCGGACAGTCGACAATTTGGTTCTTTTTAGTAAGAAACTTGTTCCAAAGTTTTCGGGCTGACTCTTCGGGCTGTTGAGTTATATGACTCAAATTGTCCGCGTCCGGAGGTCGGACATAAGTCCCTTGAAAATTTGCCCGAAAAGTGTCTTCGAGCTCTTCCCAACTTCCAATGGAGTTTTCGAGGAGGCTTTTAAGCCAATGACGAGATGGCCCTTCGAGCTTGAGGGGTAAGTACTTGATGGCGTGGAGATCATCTCCTCGAGCCATATGGATATGGAGGATATAGTCCTCAATCCAGACCCCAGGGTCTGTTGTTCTGCCGTATGCCTCTTTGTTTACGGGTTTGAATCCCTCTGGAAATTCATGGTCCAGTACCTCGTCGGTGAAACATAGGGGGTGTGCGGCACCCCTGTATCTGGGTGTACCGCGTTGTTCGGATGTTTGTTGTGTTACATCGTATGCTGGGGCGCGCTTGCGTGGTCCATAGATGGATCTGGTTGCGCCGTCCTTTTGGTGCGAGCCCTCACGTGGATCGCGTATTGGCTTGTGGGTGGCGTTGTTTGCCGCTCTATGTTGGCCGTGAGGTCGTCTATCCGACCAGGTGGCCGTTTTTATTTTCGGTCATGGGAGGTCTGATACCTCCTCATCGAATTTAGGTAGCAACCGCTTTGGGTAGCTCTTGGTGGGGCGATTGCCGCCGTACTTCGCTGCTGTGTTGAGTACTTTGCTCCATCTAATTTGGAGTGTGTCCTGTGCAGCCTTGAGCCTTTGCTTCTGCTTTTTCAGACTCCTCGCGGTGGCAACAAGCCTTTGACGGGCATTCTGATGCTCCGGGTGCTTGTCCGGCGTTATGTCGTCCGGACTATTATCTTTGATAGAATTGGTTTTTCGGTTTGATTCTCCATATTGTCGTGGTCCGACAGTGGTTCGCCCTGCTCCAACGCTGGGTATGTATGATCATTATTTCTGCCGAGGCGGGATTTGGGGCGGCGCTTGCGCCGCCGCTTTGACTGCTTCTCGAGGGAACAAGCCTTCGGTGCGTCCTTCCGTTCCTTGTCGTCGTCTTCTTTTGGTGTGTCCACCATGTATACGTCATATGATGAGGTGGTCATCCAGCGCTCTGTGGGCGGTGGTTCCTCTTTGCCTCCCGCATCGTCGCCCATACCGTCGATGTCTTCGGAGTCGAAGTCGAGCATGTCGGTTGAGTCGTTGACAGTGGCTATTAAGTGGGTGGTGGGTGGGCGTCGAATTTCTTCATCGTTCGCATCCCAATCCTGTTGGCCATAATCTGGCCAGGGCTCTCCTGACAAAGAGAGAGACCATAGTGAATTCAGAATGTCGCCGAAGGGCGAGTGCTGAAAGATATCCATGGCGGTGAATTCCATGATCGGCGCCCAATCGGATTCGATTGGCAGGGGCGCGGATGGTTCGGAGTCCGGAAAAGAGTCCGGCACCTTGGAGTCACAGGCTACGCAGAGGGTTAGGCATGTGTTCGGCTCGATCGCCGTTGAGACTATAGCCCCTGAGGCGGTGTCTAACCGCCCGTCCTCGACTGACGTAGTTGGCTCCGAGCTAAGGGTCTCAGCTGATGCGGGCGCAGCCTCTGGGGTATTGTTCGGCGGCAGAGCTAGGTCATACCCATCGCGATAGTGCGGCGCGCCCGGCTGTGGCTCGAATCCGTTGAAGATCAAGTCTCCGCGGATGTCGGCCGTGTAGTTCAAACTTCCAAATCTGACCTGATGGCCAGGGGCGTAGCTTTCAATCTGCTCCAGATGGCCAAGCGAATTAGCCCGCAGTGCAAAGCCGCTGAATACGAAAAGTCTCACCCTGGACCGCATGGCTATCGATGATAGTAGGAGCCATCAAGCCTAACGGTGATGACACAGAGGAACTCTCAATGAAAGCACCGATGTCGGTGTCAAAACCGGCGGATCTCGGGTAGGGGGTCCCGAACTGTGCGTCTAGGCCGGATGGTAACAGGAGGCAGGGGACACGATGTTTTACCCAGGTTCGGGCCCTCTTCATGGAGGTAAAACCCTATGTCCTGCTTGATTAATATTGATGATATGGGTAGTACAAGAGTAGATCTACCACGAGATCAGAGAGGCTAAATGCTAGAAGCTAGCCTATGGTATGATTGTATGTTGTGATTGTTGTCCTACGGACTAAAACCCTTTGGTTTATCCGGAGAGGGTTAGGGTTACACAAGGTCGGTTACAAAGGAGGAGATATCCATATACGTATTGCCTAGCTTGCCTTCCACGCCAAGTAGAGTCCCATCCGGACACGAGACGAAGTCTTCAATCTTGTATCTTCATAGTCTAACAGTCCGACCAATGGAGATAGTCCGGCTATCCGGAGACCCCCCAATCCAGGACTCCCTCACCCCTCGTGGCCCATCTTTGCGTGACACGACGCTGAAAATCCTATATATACAAAACCCCCAGAAATAACCCTAGATCAGAAGTTTCGCTGCCGCAAGCCTCTGTAGCCACAAAAAACCAATCTAGACCCTGTTCCGGCACCCCGTCGGATGGGGAAATCATCACCGGTGGCCATCTTCATCATCCCGGCGGCCACCATGATGAGGAGAGAGTAGTCCACTGACGGTGTCCTGGACTAGGGGGTACTCACCACACCGTCTCCCGATCTGTTAGATTGGGCCGAGGACCCCCATGGCCGTATACTCATAGGCCAGTTCGGACAGCTGCCGCATACATGGAAGATTCCATAAGACTTGGTGATCAAGACAAGGACTCCTCCCCACCGGCGTATTCGGCTAGGACTCTTGTTATCCTAGGCCTCTGGTGCATTATATAAACCGAGGCCAGGCTAGTCGATAGATCATATACAACAATCATACCATAGGCTACCTTCTAGGGTTTTAGCCTCTATGATCTCGTGGTAGATCAACTCTTGTAATACTCATATCATCAATATCAATCAAGCAGGACGTAGGGTACTACCTCCATCAAGAGGGCCCGAACCTGGGTAAACATCGTGTCCCCTGCCTCCTATTACCATCGATCCTAGACGCACTGTTCGAGATCCCCTACCCGAGATCCGCCGGTTTTGACACCGACATTGGTGCTTTCATTGAGAGTTCCGCTGTGTGGTCGGCAAAAGGATTAATTGCTCGCCCGCAGGTCAACTGCGACGCCGGCATCTTCATCGCCGGCTCGACTGGTCACCTTGACTCGATCGAGGACCGTGCTCCATCTCCGATCATCATGTTCGCACGGGGGCCTTTTTCAACATCAACTCCGATCTCTATCATGATCATAGAGGAGTCATCCATGGAGCTCGAGGGCTCAACGTCAACATTGCACTCGGGCGACCGTGCTATTTTTATGGTCAGTGAACTTGTATTCTCCGTCACCACCTCCTTGAATGTAGTTTTGACGATTGCTTCGGTGGAATAGTGCGGAATTACATCTACTATAGCCATGCAAAATTTCGTCGAGTTCCGATGGAGGAATCTCCGACAATCTATGATATATCGGAGCCCTGTCAAATCTGGACAGGAATCTGAACGAGTTTAGGGCGTGGTCTCCAGAGCCCAGCTCGGAGGTCCTTTGAAAGATCCAACCGTTCAACTACTTCGGAATACCCATATCTCTCACCACTCCAAATTTCAGCTCGATCCGACGGTTCAAACTTCGGAAACCTTCCGATGAGTGGACCAATTTTTGGATCCGTTTTCTGCGCGAATACGGATCCAACCCGAATTCATGTTTCTTTATGAATGTGATATTGGACAACCTTTTTAGAGGAATTCCCTTCTAGGGTATTGTGCGTTGTTTTTAAACACGTGCCCGTAAATTTTTAAGCCTCCCCTGAGGTCATCTTCATCATCATGCTGGTGTCAAACCAGTCCGGCAATATTGCTCCAAGGTTGCCGACCTGCGCTAGACACGTCGTCACTTTGCTGAGCCGAGCTCAACTTCTTCGGATCATCATCTCGGCAAGCCGAACAAGAGTCCGGCATCACGAAGGATAAATCATCACCAACATCGCCACCCCACAGATTACACGGAGTGGGCATACCGGCATCGCCGTATGGTCACTTCATCAAGCCGGCATCGACCACGTCACGACCTGCATCGGCAGGGCCGCACTATTGCTTCTTCAAGCTGGTGTCCATCACACCGACCTACTTTGACTCACCGGCTGACATCGAGGCTTCGACATCTCGGCTGGACCGGGGGCTTCGCCATCTCTTCATCAACCTACTCCGGAGACTTCGACGTCACTTGCCGACCAGCTCCGTCATGTTAGCTGGACTGAGGGCTTTGCCTCGACGAGCCAACCTTTGCCAGCATCGCCATACCATCGCTTTATCGCCCATCAGACAATGGGTGTGCGGATCGAGTCCCAATTTTCAGAATCACCTTTCTTCGGATTGCTACAACAAATAAACCAGGTGCTATTAATCCTAGTATTTTTTGCTTGTTCGGGTTCATTTTTTCCCAAGGAATTATTACTCTGGTTTGTTCATCATATGTACATAGGTCTATCAAATGATGTCCACATTAACGAGGTCGCATGGTGGTTCGGTCAGTTTCAGTACATGGTCCGGCGAACGCCGCATCCGGAACTCGGACCGACCTATGAATTCAGGCTTTGTCACGCCTTTACCGCATCACGCCGATGCCCTGCATCGACATTGACTTCGGCACCATGCCATATTTCTTTTATTACTCACTTTACATAAATTATGTATTATGCAATGATTTTTATTTATTATTATTACTATTATCTCCGGTTTGCACTATTTTTTGTGCACAGGAAAATGATCCGGGTTGGACAGTATCGTCAACTCGGCGTACTGACATACCACGTCACCTCGACTGGACGGGGGGCTTCGTCAACACTTCATTGCCCCATGCTAGGGACTTCGGCATCACTCTGCCGGCCCGTATTGACCGTGCTATGTCACCACTTCAGAGTGCCGAGCTCTTTGCTCCGCCACCTTGGGACCGGCTTGGGGGATGGAACCTTGTCCCGCATCAAGCTCGGGCCGCGTCATCAATACCGAACACATTAACCAGCTAAGTTGCCTTCATGCTCAAAGTTTTAAATTTTTAACTTGTGTTCGGTTCGACCAAGCATTATACCTTTTTGAAAAAAAGTTGCTTGTATAGAATCTCCTTGTCAAAACTTTGTTTGTGACACACAAATTCAAATACCCCGTTTACTTGGGGGCTCCCTTGATGGAGCTTTTCCTCTTGCATATGATTATACTTGTACGGCTTCGTTCCTTGTTCGTGTATTACGCCACAATATGCACCATATTGACCTAAGCAATTTGCAAGCTGGGTTGCCTGGCTCCTGTTCTTACCCCTACGTTCTTGATTGTTCGGCTAGGGAGTAAAGGGAGCACCTCTACGATTGTTACGACCGGGTCATCCGAGCTCTGACCTCAGACTAGGTGAAGCCGAAAGCTAGCGCTCTTATTGTTTTCAATCATGGTCGGCACACAACGGAATTCATGAGTACAAAAAATCTATTGCACAAGTCTCATAGTAATAATGAGAACCGAAGAAAGGTATCAGTGGGGGTACTATTTTCTTCGAAGATGCTTCTTACACTTTGTTTGTAATATAGCATAAGTTCCCTGAGCGCGCTTTGTCTATTACAGCCTTATGGCCTGATTGCCTGGTCATCGGAAACACCGTCGATACTCTCGACAGGCAGAGTACATGACACTTTTTGGCCCTTGGCCGAAGAGGAAGAAGCCGACGGTCGGTTAAGATGCGTTTAAAGTTCGGGTGAACACAAATATGATATAAGTACTTCGGTACATACAATCATTATACATAGAATTCTTGCCCAAGTCACTTGGGGGCTCTTAAAATTTATATATGAGCTGTAAATGTGTTTTATTCTTGGTTGTTGTCAAAACACGACAGAAGCACAATTTTTTCTTTCTCTTCCAATTTTTGGATTGGCACCGAACACTTGATCTTGTTCGGACGTCATGTTTTTACTAATGTTTTTTGGTTTTCCAAGCTTTTTGGCACTTTTAAACTATTTGTGTGTTTCCAGCACAAGTATCACAGTGCAATGCCGGACACCTTTGTAGATTCGGCAAAAACATTCTCGGATCTCACTATATATGCATTGGTTACGAATTGTATCTTCGGTCAATAGTTGGGTTGCCCGACTCCTGCGCTTGCCTCCTATGTTCCGCTTTGTTCGGCTAGGTGTGCAAAGGGAGAACCACTGCGATTGTGCTTCCAGCTCACATGGTTAAGCACCTCAGTGGAGAAAGCCGAAAACTGACTGTCACTATAAGCGTAAACTGGTCAGCGATCCGATGACAGTGTTGAATGACGGGCCATTCATAACAATGGCCGAAGTGTTTACGGCTTGACCTCGACTATCGCCGAACACTACTGGGGGCTATTAAATGGCCTCCCAAACTAAATCCTCGATATTTTTCTCTTACATTAGAGCTGAGGTTTCATGATCATGCTTAGCATGACAACCCAAAGAAACGAACCGATAGCGGGATTATTTTCTTTGGAAGACATTTCTTATGTTAAACAGTAATATAACATATCTCTCTGCATACCTTTGTTTATAAAACCGAATGGCCAGATTGCCTTGTTTGTTGTAAATCTTTGCCCTCATAAGGGCTTTATAAAGTAGGACAAACACTCCTCGGCTACTAGCCGAGGAGGTGGAAGCCGATGGTCGATCAACAAAGTTTTGTACAATGCGGATCCGAGCATTAAGGATGTAAAGTACTTGGATACATAGAGTCATTACACATAATTTGTGATTTTACTATGGATATAATCCTTAATTCGGCCACTCGTGCCCGCATTAAGGCTCGGGGGCTACTGGGCTTCGGGCTTATTATTTACAAATATTAAAGGGGCACATCGATCCCCTGATTTGGTGTTGCCACCCGACCAGTGACTCGGGGGCTACTGCATTGCCTGTCCAATGCAGAAAATTTTAAGTGCAATACAGTTTCCGAGGAGATTATGATCCTCAGGTTGGTCGGCCGCACCAAACCTGAGTCTCGAGGACTGAGCACACCGCTTTTTGTATCCCGAAGTATTCTGCCGAGCTAGGACTTGATCCTCAGGAAGATTTTGAAAATCAACCTGAGTCTCAGCGGCTACTGGGATCAGTGGTCTTACATCATCCTTCAAGTGCATCTCGGGTTTTAAACTGATACACACGTTGAGGGTTACTGGCTATATATCTCGACAAAGAATAAATTGCACCAATAAAAAATATTGACAAAAATTGGCCCACAGTCGGGGTGGTGCACCACCTCGAAAGCAGTCCGGCATAAAGCTCGGGCGCTAGTGGCTGGCTCCATAGAGGGCATTTCCAGCATTAAGCTCGGCTAAACTCCTTCAACTTTTTTGGACCAAGATGATCTATGACATCTTGGATATAGTCCGGCGTTGGAGCTTGGACACAGTCCGGCGTTGGAGCTCAGATACATTTCGGTGTTGGAGCTCAGAAGCAGTCCGGCATTGGTGCTTGGCTGCAAAAGATACCTCGAATGCAGTCCGGCATTAGAGCTCGGACGCAAGATGAAACTGCCTCCCGGGAACAACTTCAAACCCGAGGTGTGGCATAAAAATAACAAGGCATTGATAAAGGCCGGAAACTTAAAGGGGCTCCTCGTATACCCGACGTGCAAACTCGTCGAATGCATTTCGGCGATCCTCAAGATCGAAGATGAGAAGATTTGTTGAACTAGTTTTCAAGACCGACAACCGAAGATGAATAACAGTTCAGAAGAATCGAGGAGCGTCCCTAACTTGAAGACCGGTTCAGGGGGCTACTGACGGTGCCCTGGACTAGGGGGTACTCACCACGTTGTGTCCCGATATGTTAGATTGGGCCGAGGACCCCCATGGCCGTATACTCATGGGCCAGTTCGGACAGTTGCCGCATACATGGAAGATTCCACAAGACTTAGTGATCAAGACAAGGACTCCTCCCCACCGGCGTATTCGGCTAGGACTCTTATTATCCTAGGCCTCTGGTGCATTATATAAACCGAGGCCAGGCTAGTCGATAGATCATATACAACAATCATACCATAGGCTAGCTTATAGGGTTTTAGCCTCTATGATCTCGTGGTAGGTCAACTCTTGTAATACTCATATCATCAATATCAATCAAGCAGGACGTAGGGTATTACCTCCATCAAGAGGGCCCGAACCTGGGTAAACATCGTGTCCCCTGCCTCCTGTTACCATCGATCCTAGACGCACAGTTCGGGACCCCCTACCTGAGATCCGCCGGTTTTGACACCGACATCCACCCTCGAGGCAGAGGGTTTGTACCAGTAGCTATGTGTTTAATCTCTCCCTCTCTCTCTCTCTCTCTCTCGTGTTCTTGAGTTGGCACAATCTTGATGTATCGCGAGCTTTGTTAATATAGTTGGACCATATGGTGTTTTCCCCTCTCTATCTTGTTGTGATGAATTGAGCTTTCCCTTTGAGATTTCGTTTTACCAGATTGAATACTTTTATGGATTTGAGAGCACTTGATGTATGTCTCGTTATGAATACCCGTGGTGATGCTACTTCTTGAGCTTGCGTTGGTTTTCCCTTGAAGAGGAAAGGGAGATGCAACAAAGTAGAGATAAGTATTTCCCTCAGTTAGAGAATCAAGGTATCAACCAGTAGGAGGTACAAGCAAGTCCCCAATCTATGCAGCTGCACAAACAATCAAACACTTGCACCCAATGCGATAAAGGGGTTGTCAATCCCTTCACAGTTAATTACAAAGGTGAGTTCTGATTGAGATAGATAAAGCTAAAGAAAAGATAAAATATTTTTGGGTCTTTTGGTTCATAGATTTGAATATAAAAGATTGCAAGTAGTAGATTGGAAACAAATATGATGGAAAATAGACCCAGGGGCCATAGGTTTCACTAGAGGCTTCTCTCATAAAGGCAAATAATACGGCGGGTGAACAAATTACCGTTGAGCAATTGATAGAAAAGCGCAAAGTTATGATGATATCCAAGGCAATGATTATGCATATAGACATCACGTCCGTGTGAAGTAGACCGAAATGATTCTGCATCTACTACTATTACTCCACACATTGACCGACTCTTGCCTGCATCTAGAGTATTAAGTTCAAGAGAACAGACTAATGCATTAAGAAAGATGACATGATGTAGAGGGATAAACTCAACCAATATGATGAAAACCCCGTCTTGTAATCCTTGATGGCAACAATACAGTACGTGCCTCGCTACCCCTACTTTGTCACTGGGTGAGGACATCGCAAGATTGAACCCAAAACTAAGCACCTCTTTGATTACAAGAAATACCAATCTAGTTGGCCAAACCAAACCGATAATTCAAAGAGAAATACAAAGATATCAAATCATGCATATAAGAATTTAGAGAAGACTCAAATAATATGCATAGATAATATGATCATAAATCCACAATTCATCGGATCTCGACAAACACACCGCAAAAGAAGATTACATCGGATAGATTCCCAGAACATCGAGGAGAACATGGTATTGAGAATCAAAGAGAGAGAAGAAGCCATCTAGCTACTAGCTATGGACCTGTAGGTCTGAGGTAAACTACTCGCACTTCATCGGAAGGGCGACGGGATTGATATAGGTGCCCTCCGTGATCGAATCCCCCTCCGGCACATTGCCGGAAAAGGCCCCAAGATGGGATCTCACGGGTACAGAAGGCTGCGTCGGCGAAAAAGTGTTTTTGTGGCTCCTCCTGAGGTTTTTGGAATATATGTGAATATATAGGACGAAGAGCTAGGTCAGAATATCCCCGAGGGGCCCACAAGGTAGGGGCACCCCCCCTAGGGAGCGCCCTCCACCCTTGCCACCGCCTCGTGGCTCTTCTGGCTTGGACTCCAAATCCCCTGGGTGTCTTCTGGTCCAAGAAAAATCATCGCAAAGTTTTATTCTATTTGGACTCTGTTTGATATTCCTTTTCCGCGAAACTCAAAAACAAGGAAAAAACAAAAACTGGCACTACGCTCTAGATTAATAAGTTAGCCCAAAAATAATATAAAATAGCATAATAATGCATATAAAACATCCAAAACAGATAATATAATAGCATGGAACAATAAAAAAATTATAGATACATTGGAGATGTATCAAGCATCCCCAAGCTTAATTCCTACTCGTTCTTGAGTAGGTAAATGATAAAAATAGAATTTTTGATGTGGAATGCTACCTAACATATTTATCCATGTAATTTTCTTCATTTTGGCTTTAATATTCAGATCCATAAGGTTCAAAACAAAAGTTTAATATTGACATAAAACAATAATACTTCAAGCATACTAATAAAGCAATCATGTCTTCTCAAAATAACATGGCCAAAGAAAGTTATGCCTACAAAACCATATAGTCTGTCTATGCTCCATCTTCATCACACAAAGTATTAAATCATGCACAACCCTAGTATTAGTCAAGCAATTGTTTCTTACTTTTGATGTTCTCGTACTTTTTTAACTTTCACGCAATACATGAGCGTGAGCCATGGATATAGCACTATAGGTGGAACAGAATATGATGGTTGTGGAGAAGACAAAAAGGAGATGGTCTCACATCAACTATGCGTATGAACGGGCTATGGAGATGCCCATCAATAGATATCAATGTGAGTGAGTAGGGATTTCCATGCAACGGATGCACTAGGGCTATAAGTTTATGAGCTCAAAAAGAAACTAAGTGGGTGTGCATCCAACTCGCTTGCTCACGAAGTCCTATGGCAATTTGAGGAAGGCCATCAGTGTAATATAAAAGACAAGTTCTATAATGAAAAATTCTCACTTGTATATGAAAGTGACAACATAGGAGACTCTCTATCATGAAGATCATGGTGCTACTTTGAAGCACAAGTGTGGAAAAAGGATAGTAACATTGCCCCTTGTCTCTTTCCTCTCATTTTTTTGGTAGGCTTCTTTGGCCTCTTTTATTTATTGTGGGCTTCTTTGGCCTCTTTTATTTTTTGTAAAGTCCATAGACTCATCTATACCTCTATACCTACTAATAAAGCAAGGTGTGTTTCGCCTATATTTTCATCCATTCACCATCGGAAGAAAAAAATCGTTCACCGTCGGAAAAAATAAAATCTTTCTACCCGAGGTGGTACTAAAGTCTTATGTGTTTATTTGCTAGAAAAAGAACTGTTGTACGTGGGCCGCGCGTGGTGGCCCAGCAAAGCCAGCCCACTTATTTTTCTGCCCATGCTGCTGGGACAACTCTATTTTCCGCACAATGCGATAAATAGTCAGAATTTCGCACAGGGCAAACAATAATGGGCTGGCCCATTTATATTATTTTTCTATGTTTTACTTTTATTTTTATTCTCCTTTCCCTATATCAGTTTTCCCTTCCAAGTTTATTTTTCTTTTAGGATTTATTTCGTAAATCAAAAAGTGCCCCAAATTTCAAAAATATTCTTGTTTTAGTGAAATTTTAAAATTAAAAATAATGTTCGTGTATAAAACATACACATTTTCTATTAATCTTATGAATTCCCAACACATGTTCCCGTTAAAAAAAGGTTCACAAATTCATATAATGTTTATTTTTTCTGTGTTTTACATCTATTTTTATTCTCCTTTCCCTTCCAAGTTTATTTTTCTTTTGGAATTTATTTTGTAAATTAAAAATTCTCAAAAAAGTTCAGAATAAAAAAAAGAAAATTTGGAAAATGTTCGTAATTCCAAAATTTTGTTGCTATTTTTTCAAAAATTCTAAAATTTCAAAAAGTTGCCCATTTTTAAAAATATTATTATTTTTTGAAATTGTTGGGAATTTCGAAAAAGAAAATGGTGTTTCCAGAAATTCTCCAAATTTGAAAAATATTCATGGTTTCGTGATATTTCAAAATTAAAAATAATGTTCGTGTAGAAATGATACACATTTTCTAAAAATCTTATGAATTCTCAACACGTGTTCCCGTTTGAAATAAATGTTCATGTTTTTATTTAAAAAATTGTGTTTTCATAAAATGTTTTTGAATTTTAAAAGTGTAGTTAATTTTTTATAAACTGTTCAGCATTTATTTATTTTTCATATTTCTTAGAATATTCAGAAACTTCATACCTTAAAATCCCCTCGATTAAAAGGATTGAAAAGAATAGTAGATTGAATAAGTCATGCGCAAACTCTTAAATGATATTGGTCAATGAATGGAAAAAATAGCAGATTGATTCCTTCACACGCAGCGAAACCGATAAGCTAAATGTTTCTTTTTCGTGTGCCCACATAAATTCTCACTGACTTTAAATGCATACTATTTTATCTCCCGTTGCAACGCACGGGCATATTTGCTAGTACTAATAAAGCAAGGTGCGTTTCTTTAATATTTTCATCCGCTCACCGTCGAAAATATTTTTTCTATCCAAGGTGGTACTAATTTTTTGTGCATCTACTAGAAAAGACAAAAAGTTTTTCCAGAATTCCGCAATTCGGCCGGGCGCACTCAGCTCAGCAAGGCCAACCCAGTAATTATCCTGCCCAGGCGTTAAAAAGACCTTATTTGTCGCACGCGGCGACAAATAGTTCAAGGAACGCACAGGTCGCCCAAGACTGGGCCGGCCCATTTCAACTAAATTTTTATACCTGTGTTTTGTTTTCCTTTTCACTTTTTTATTTTTCTGTGAAATAAAAATATAAAAAATATATTCACAATTTAATTTTGTGTTCTAATATTCAAACAATCAGCATTACAAAATTTTATTCTTGTTTTGAAAAATATTAGAAACTTTAAAAACTAGTTTTGGAATTTCCTCAACATTTAAAAAATGTTGCCATTTAAAAAATATTCTATTTTAGAATTTTTTGAGATTTTTTTATAAATTTAATATTTTATAAAATGTTCCATATTCATAAAACTATTCCTATTTTATTGACAAGTTCAGAAAAACAAAATAATGTTTGCGTCTAAGAAAACATTTTTTTTCTGAATGTCCCCTTTTTAAAAAAAATAATAATTTTGTTTTTTTTAAAAGGTTCATGGTTCAACATATTTTTCGAATTTAAATAACTATTCCCGTTTCTATTTTTTGTTTTTAAAATTGTATCGAATTTTCAAAAAAAATGTTCACATTTTTTGAACTGTTCGGGCTTTCAATTTTGTTAACATAAGTGCTAAAATAATCAAAGAGAATAAACCTTCATAATAAAGGGACATTCATGCCTGATTATGTTTGTGTAAGAGGATTTATGCGCTGCAATTAGTAATCCATCCAGTTACACTATCGTAGGAGAGTTGTCGAACCAACCGTGTCCCGATGGTCGCCACACATCCACCAAATGAGGAGGCATGCAAAAGAAAAAAGAACAAGTTGGGTGCTCGTCACCATGCCTACCAACCCCACCACTATCAAGATTTCAGGAGCCAAATATGTCCAGTGAGAAGACCACAACTCCTTGCTCTCTCGCCTACCGTTGTGGAGACCTTTTTTTGGACACAATCAATTATCTTTTCCATTGCTTGTCGTAAATAAAATATCTCTTCCGTTGCAACGTACGGGCATATGTGCTAGTCCCAACTTGTGAGGGAATCATAGCTTTCTTCATCCTTCCTCACATGGGACAATGCTCTAATAATGAAGATCATCACACTTTTATTTAATTACAACTCGATTCTAGAACAAAAATATGACTCTATATGAATGCCTCCAGCGGTGTACCGGGATGTGCAATGAATCAAGAGTGACATGTATAAAAAATATGAAAGGTGGCTTTGCCACAAATACAATGCCAACTACATGATCATGCAAAGCAATATGACAATGATGAAGCGTGTCATAATAAATGGAATGGTGGAAGTTGCATGGCAATATATCTCGGAATGGCTATGGAAATGTCATAATAGGTAGGTGTGGTGGCTGTTTTTAGGAAGGTGTTGGTGGGTTTAATGCACCAGCAAAAGTTGTGCAGTACTAGAGAGGTTAGCAATGGTGGAAGGGTGAGAGTGCGTATAATCCATGGACTCAACATTAGTCATAAAGAATTCACATACTTATTGCAAAAATTTATTTGTTATCAAAACAAAGTAATAGACGCATGCTCCTAGGGGAAGGGTTGGTAGGAGTTAACCATCGCGTGATCCCAACCTCCACAGAAAGGATGACAATCAATAAACAAATCATGCTCTGACTTCATCACATAACAATTAAGCATACATGCATGCTACAGGAATCACAAACTTTAATACAAGTATTTCTACGAATCCACAATTACTCAATAGCATGACTATAATATTACCATCTGTATATCTCAAAACAATCATAAGGAATCAAACTTCACATAGTATTCAATGCACTTTATATGAAAGTTTTTATTATATCCCTCTTGGATGCCCATCATATTAGGAATAAATTCATAAGCAAAGAAAATTACCATGCTGTTTAGAGAGACTCTCAAAATATATGTGAAGCATGAGAGTTCAACAATTTCTATAAAATAAAGCCACTGCCATGCTCTAAAAAGATATAAGTGAAGCACTAGAGCAAAATTGCCTAGCTCAAAAGATATAAGTGAAGCGCATAGAGTATTTTGATAAATCACGATTCATGCGTGTCCCTCTCAAAAGGTGTGTACATAAATGATGATTGTGGCAAACTAAAAGTCAAAGACTCATATCATCCAAGACGCTCCAAGCAAAACACATATCATGTGGTGAATAAAAATATAGCCTCAAGTAAATTTACCGATAGACGAAGACGAAAGAGGGGATGCCTTCTGGGCATCCCCAAGCTTAGGCTCTTGATTGTACTTGAATATTACCTTGGGGTGCCTTGGGCATCCCCAAGCTTAGGCACTTGCCACTCCTTATTTTATATTCCATCAAATCTTTACCCAAAACTTGAAAACTTCACAACACAAAACTCAATAGAAAACTCATGAGATTCGTTAGTATAATAAAATAAATCACCACCTATGGTACTATTGTGAACTCATTCTTTATTGATATTGGTGTAATATCTACTGTATTCCAACTTTTCCATGGTTCATACCCCCCGATACTACCCATAGATTCATCAAAATAAGCAAACAACACATAGAAAACAGAATCTGTCAAAACTAGAATAGTCTGTAGTAATCTGTAACTCTCGAATACTTCTATAACTCCACAAATTTTGAAAAATTAGTACAACAGAGCAAATTTGTATCTTAATGTTATGCCAAAAAATCAATATTTTATCGCGCTCCTGTTAAAAATGAAAATTATTTTTCTGGGTGCAAAAATATCTGTTTTTCAGCAAGATCAAATCAACTATCACCGTAAGCCATCCCAAAGGTCTTGGCATAAACACGAATTAAAACATAAAAATACATCTAACCAGAGGAAAGATGAAAAATTTATTGAAAAACAGAACCAAAAAAGCAAGAACAAAAATAAAACTGGGTTGCCTCCCAACAAGCGCTATTGTTTAATGCCCCTAGCTAGGCATATTGCAATAGATCTAGGTATTGTCATCTTTGGTATGCAATTCCTTTTTCATCAAATCTTCCAAAACTCTTCTCAACAAATCTATTTTTTCCTTTATTTCCCTTCTAGTGGACAAACTTAATTCATGAAAAGGACTTTGATTAATAATTTTGATATTCATAAACCCGTAGTTTGGATCATCCCCATATATATCATCATATAAAATACGAATCTCATTTCTAACGGGTTCCTTAATCATCTTTTCCAACAAATCCTTATTAAATCCTACGTAAATTCCCCTTGTAATCCAATCAAATTCCTAGTAGGCCTCAAGGTACAAGGCTTTATAGATTTCCCAATAGGGAACTCTTCTCCTTAGATTGTCTCTGTAAGATTGATAATCCCTAGATTCCAAGCTGCGCATAGTTTCTTTATCATGGAGGATCTATTCAATCGGAGGATGTTCAATATTTTTATTATAGAAAGCAAAAATCTCCCTAGCCTCTTGTATTATAAAATCAAATTCTTGCATAAGGTTGATAGTGGCAATCTTTTTAGCTTTGGGATCATTAATATTGCGAAGTTCATCAGACACCTTTTGCAAAGCAGGATGGATGTGCACAAATTTTCTTTCTAGTTTTTCGACAAGCATGACAATGGCATCCGCATAACAACTTGTATCGAGAAGAATAGATCTTTTACTAATGGGCATAGTTCCCGTACAAAGAAAGAATTCTTGAATAACACTTTTCTCAATAATATTACCATCTCCCACATGAAAAGTTTTTGCTTTGTAATTAGGGGGAGCTTCAGCTTCATAATCTAAAGAACAAGATCCAAATTTTTCTTCAAGATTTATACTAGCAAGAAGCTCAAAATTTTCAGTGATAACCTACCCAGATTCAGATATGGTGGCAAGAACCGATCTACCAAACGAGCAACAAAAAGGCAAATGAAAATACGAACGGAAGAAGGGCAAATCAAAAGGTAAATCTATTTGTGTTTTTTCTGAAAATCATTTTAGAAGCGGGGGAGAGGAAAACGAGAGGCAACTGGGAAATAATGTAATGCAAGAAATGAGAGTTTATGATGGGTACTCGGCAAGCTTGATGTAGACCTCCCCGACAACGGCGCCAGAAATTCTTCCTGGTACTTCTTGAGCTTGCCTTGGTTTTTCCCTTGAAGAGGAAAGGGTGATGCAGCAAAGTAGAGATAAGTATTTCCCTCAGTTAGAGAACCAAGGTATCAATCCAGTTGGAGGTACAAGCAAGTCCTCAATCTATGCACCTGCACAAACAATCAAACACTTGCACCCAACGCAATAAAGGGGTTGCCAATCCCTTCACGGTCAATTATAAAGGTGAGATCTGTAGATATAGATAAAACTAAACAAAAGATAAAATATGTTTGGGTTTTTTGGTTTATAGATCTGAAAATAAAAGATTGCAAAATAGTAGATCGGAAACAAATATGATGAAAAATAGACTCGGGGGCCATAGATTTCACTAGAGGCTTCTCTCATAAAGGCAAATAATATGGTGGGTGAACAAATTACTGTCAAGCAATTGATAGAAAAGCGCAAATTTATGACGATATCTAAGGTAATGATTATGCATATAGTCATCACGTCAATTTCAAGTAGACCGAAATGATTCTGCATCTACTACTATTACTCCACACATCGACCGAATCTTGCCTGCATCTAGAGTATTAAGTTCAAGAGAATAGAGTAACAAATTTAGAAAGATGACATGATGTTGAGGGATAAACTCAAGCAATATGATGAAAACCCCATCTTTTTATCCTTGATGGAAACAACACAATACATGCCTCGCTACCCCTACTTTGTCACTGGGTGAGGACACCACAAGATTAAACCCAAAACTAAGCACCTCTCCCATTGCAAAAAATACCAATCTAGTTGGCCAAACCAAACCGATAATTCACATATAAATACAAAGATATCAAATCATGCATATAAGAATTTAGAGAAGATTCAAATAATATTCATAGATAATCTGATCATAAATCCACAATTCATCAGATCTCGACAAATGCATCGCAAAAGAAGATAACATCGGATAGATCTCCAAGAACATCCACGAGAACATGGTATTGAGAATCAAAGAGAGAGAAGAAGCCATCTAGCTACTAGCTATGGACTGGTAGGTCTGAGGTAAACTACTCACGCTTCATCGGAAGGGCAATAGGGTTGATGTAGATGCCCTCCGTGATCGAATCCCCCTCCGACAGATTGCCAGAAAAGGCCCCAAGATGGGATCTCATGGGTACAGAAGGTTACGATGGCGGAAAAGTGTTTTTGTGGCTCCCCATGAGGGTTATGGAATATATGTGAATATATATAAGATGAAGAGCTAGGTTAGAAGATACTCGAGGGGCCCACAAGGTAGGGGACGCCCCCCTAGGGCGCACCCTGCACCCTTGCTGCCGCCTCGTGGCTCTTCTGGCTTGGACTCCATGTCCCCTAGGTGTCTTCTAGTCCAAGAAAAATTATTGCAAAGTTTTATTCCGTTTGGACTCCATTTGATATTCCTTTTGTGCGAAACTCAAAAACAAGGAAAAAATAGAAACTGGCATTGGTCTCTAGGTTAATAAGTTAGTCCCGAAAATAATATAAAATAGCATAATAATGCATATAAAACATCCAAAATGGAATAATAATACATGGAATAATAAAAAATTATAGATACATTGGAGACGTATTAGGTGACAATGGGGTATCATATTGATTCACTTGATATATGTTTTGGCACTCAACTCGCGAATTCCCGAGGTGACATTGGGATAATCTATGCATTGGGGTTTGATGCACGTTTTCGTCCTTATTTCTCCGGTAGAAATCTTGGGGCACTCTTTGATGTTCTTTGTGTTGGAATGAGTATTATGAATCTGAAATTGTTTGATGCATATCGTGTAATCAACTCACAGATATATACTCACGATGACATGGAGTATCTAGGTGACATTAGCGTTGATTGATGCATATCATTGATACGTCTCCAACGTATCTATAATTTTTGATTGTTCCATGCTTTTATATTATCAATCTTGGATGTTTTATAATCATTTTATATCATTTTGGTACTAACCTATTGACATAGTGCCAAGTGTCAGTTGCTGTTTTTTCATGTTTTTTACATCGCATAAAATCAATATCAAACGGAGTCCAAATGCCATGAAACTTTACGGAGAATATTTATGGGCCATAAGGAACAGAACGGGCCCTGGCTGCACCTCGGGGGTGCCCCGAGGGAGGCACAACCCACCATGGTGCGCCAGGAGGTCCAGGCGCGCCCTGGTGGGTTCTTCCCACCTCGGGTGCTCAATAAATACCCCAATATTCCAGAAACCCTAGGGGAGTTGACGAAATATTAATCTAGCCGCCGCAGAGTCCAGAACCACCAGATCCAATCTAGACACCATCTCGGATGGGGTTCACCACCTCCATTGGTGCCTCTCTGATGATGCGCGAGTAGTTCTGTGTAGACCTTCGGGTCCATAGTTAGTAGCTGGATGGGTTCATCTCTCTCTCTCTTCTCAATACAATGGTCTCTTGGAGATCCATATGATCTAACTCTTTTTGTGGTGTGTTTGTTGGGATCGATGAACTTTGAGTTTATGATCAGATCTATGTTTTTATATCCATGAAAGTATTTGAGTTTCTTTGATCTCTTTTATGCATGATCTCTTATAGCCTCGTATTTCTTCTCCAATATTTTGGTTTTGTTTGGTCAACTTGATCTATTTATCTTGCAATGGGAAAATGTGCTTTGTAGTGGGTTCGATCTTACGGTGGTTGATCCCAGTGACAGAAAGGGAACCGACATGTATGTATCGTTGCTACTAAGGATAAAACGATGGGGTCTATCTCTACATAGATAGATCTTGTCTACATCATGTCATTGTTCTTATTGCATTACTCTGTTTCTCCATGAACTTAATACACTAGATGCATGCTGGATAGCGGTAGGTGTGTGGAGTAATAGTAGTTGATGCAGGCAGGAGTCGGTCTACTAATCTTGGACGTGATGCCTATATAATTATCATTGCCTGGATATCATCATGAGTATTTGAGGTTCTATCAATTGCCCAACAGTAATTTGTTCACCCACCGCTTTGCTATTTTTCTCGAGAGAAGCCACTAGTGAAATCTAGGGCCCCCAGGTCTCTTTCTCATATTATTTGCCTTTGCGATCTACTTTTATTTGCATTTATTTTCTGATCTATTAATCCAAAAATACAAAAATAACTTGCTGCAGTTTATTTTATTTGCGATCTATTTATCCAATCTATTACAACCTTTTTCCCGTCACGCACCAATTTCTAGCACCGTTACCCGAAAGGGATTGACAACCCCTTTAACACGTGGGTTGCGAGGATTTGTTATCTGTGTGCAGGGGCTGTTTACGTTGTGTTGATTGGTTCTCCTACTGGTTTGATAACCTTGGTTTCATATCTAAGGGAAATACCTACCGCCACTATGTTGCATCATCCCTTCCTCTTTGGGGAAATACCGACGTAGCTTCAAGTGACATCAAAAGGAATTTCTGGCAACGTTGCCAGGGAGCATCTTCAACATATACCATGTTCCTAATCACAAATCTCATCTCCTCGCAATTTATATTATTTGCCATTTGCCTCTCGTTTTCCACTCCCACACTTCACAAAAATTGCCGTTTTATTCGCCCCTTTGTTCCGTTCGCCATTTTCTTACTAGATCTGTTTTTGAGTGCAATCTTATTGTGTGGTCATCATGACTCAAGAGAACACCAAGTTATGTGATTTCTCAAATACCAAAAACAATTATTTTATTGGCACTCCGCTTGCTCCTCCCGCCACCAGTGCGGAGACTTGTGATATTAATACTGCTTTGCTGAATCTTGTTACGAAAGACCAAATTTCCAGTACTCCTAATGAGGATGTCGCGTCCCATCTTAATACCTTCGTGGAATTATGCAATATGCAAAATAAAAAAGATGTGGACAATTATGTGGTCAAGATGAAATTATTTTCGTTTTCTTTTCATGATTCTGCAAAAATTTGGTTCTCTTCTTTGCCACGTAATAGTATTGATTCTTGGAATAAGTGCAAAGATGCTTTTATCACTAAGTATTTTCCGCCCGCAAAAATTATTTCCCTTAGGATCCAGATCATGCATTTCGAGCAACCTGAACATGAGCATGTTGCACAATCTTGGGAAAGGATGAAAATGATGCTAAGGAATTGCCCAACTCATGGGTTAAATCTTTGGATGATCATACAAAATATTTATTTGGGGTTGAATTTTGTTTCTCGTAATCTTTTAGATTGCGCTGTGGGTGGTACTTTTATGGAAATTACTTTGGGTGAAGCCACCAAATTGCTTGATAATATTATGGCAAATTATTCGCAATGGCATACCGAAAGAGCTCCTACTAGTAAAAAAGTTAATTCGATTGAAGAAATTTCTTCTTTGAGTGAAAAAGTTGATGCTCTTGTGAAATTGGTTGCTAGTAGAAGTGCTCATATTGATCTTAATGATATGCCTTTGTCTACTTTGATTGAGCAAAATAGTGATGCCATAGATGTGAATTTTATCTCTCGAAATAATTTCAACAATAATGCTTATAGAGGTAATTTTAATCCTAGGCCTTTTCCTAGTAATTCCTCTAATAATTATGGTAATTCCTATGATAATCAATCTTATAATAATAATAGGAACACCTCTGATCTTGAGAATAATATTAAAGAATTTATCAATACACAAAAAGTTTTCAACACTTCCATAGAAGAAAAGTTGAGTAAGATTGATGATTTGTCTAGAAGTGTTGATAGAATGGCTCATGATGTGGAAAATCACAAGATGAATTTTTTTGTGCCTAAGGTTGATGAATCAATTAAAGTTCTTTATGTTTCTATGGATGAAAGTAAGAAAAGAACCGCTATGCTTAGAGCTAGAAGAGAATTTTTAGAAAACGCGTTTTCTAGTGATTTCTTTCGTAAAAGTGATGAAGATCTTAAAATGATTGGTGTTTCTTCTATTGATTCCTTGTTTATTAAAATTAATATTGATGAAAAAGGGATTGGAGAAGAGTCAACTTTAGGTAGAAGGCGTCCCAATATTTCAGAGGGTTAAAATCTTGTTGAGAAAATTGATAAAAGTGGGTTTCAAGAGGTCAAAACTTTAGCTAGTGATGTACCCACTCTTCTGGATTACAAATACTTTAAACTATAGTTGATCTTTGATTTATTGTATTTCTTTGTTGCAATACATGATAAATTCGCCCCATGCTTATGAACAAAATAAAGCTTTTACTAAACATATTGTTGATGCTATGATGAAAGCTTTTGAAGAAAAAATGGAATTATAAGTTTCAATTCCTAGAAAATTGCATGATGAATGGGAACCTACTATCAAAGTCAAGATTAAAAATTATGAGTGTTTTGCTTTGTGTGACTTGGGTGCTAGTGTTTCTACTATTCTGAAATCTTTATGTGATGTGCTTGGTCTTACCGATCTTGAATTGTGTTCTTTGAATTTTCACTTGGAGGATTCCACTATTAAAAAGCCTATGGGAAGAAATAATGATGTTCTTATTCTTTCAAATAGAAACTATGTGCCCATAGATTTTATTGTTCTTGATATTGATTGCAATCCATCTTGTCCAATTATTCTTGGCAGACCGTTTTTACGCACTATTGGTGCCGTGATTGATATGAAAGAAGGCATTATTAAGTTCCAATTTCCTTTCAGGAAGGGTATGGAACACTTTCCTAGAACAAGAATCATGCCACCATATGAGTCAATCATGAGGGAATCTTATGGATCTCGAACCAAAGATGACAAAACTTAGATCCTTGCTTTATGCGTGGCTAAGGGTATAAAACTATAGCGCTTGTTGGGAGGCAACCCAAAGAATAAAATTTATTTTTTCTTTTTGTTTCTTGTTTTTTAGTGTTATCACAATTATGTTACTGTTATGATTGTGTTATTTATGTTTTAATTAGTGTTTGTGCCAAGTAAAGCCTTTAGGATCTTCTGGGGTGATAGTTGTTTGATCTTGCTGAAAAAATAGAAACTTTTATGCTGACGAAAATAATTATATTTTTTATTAGAGAGTGATAAAATACCCATTCCACTTGCAGTAGATTAATATACAAATTTCCCAGGTCGTCCTAAATTTTCAGAAGTTTCGGAGTTATAGAAGTATTCTAAATAGTCAGATTGCGACAGACTGTTCTGTTTTGACAGATTCTGTTTTCTTTGTATTGTGTGCTTATTTTGATGGCTCTATGGTTTTCTTTGTTGAGTTTTTGCCATAGAAAAGTTGGAATACAGTAGATATAATGCAAGAACAAAATATGAATTGGTTTGATACATCACTTATAGTAGTGATTTATTATTCTTATACTAATGGATCTCTAGAAGGTTTTGTTGAGTTTTGTGTGATTGAAGTTTTCAAGTTTTGGGTTATCTTACGATGGGTGAAGGGATAAGGAGTAGAAGAGCCTAAGCTTGGGGATTCCCCGACATCCAAGATATTATCCAAAAATGAGCAACCAACTAAGCTTGGGGATGCCCTCGAGTGGCATCCCCTCTTTCTTCTAACGACCATCGGTATTTTACTCAAAACTATATTTTTATTCGTCACATACTATGTGTTTTGCTTGGAGCGTCTTGTATGACATGAGTCTTTGCTTGTTTTATTTTGTGTTTTAAGTCTTGATCTCTTGCTGGACACACCTACTTGAGAGAGCCAAAATTATGTCATGACTTGTTAGAATTGCTCTCTATGCTTCACTTAAATTTTTTATGAGCTATGGACTTGCTCTAGTGCTTCACTTATATCTTTTTGAGCACAGTGTGCTTTAGTATTTTTGAAGAAATGCTCTCTTGCTTCACTTAGATTTATTAGAGAGTTAGTAAAATTTTCAAGAAATTCTCTCTTGCTTCACTTAAATTAATTTGAGAGAAAGAAATATTATGCTCATGATCTTCACTTATATATGTTTGAGCTTGTCAAAAGCAACACATGAAAATTAGTCCCAAAGTGATAGATATCCAAGAAGGATATAATATAAACTTTCATGAAGATCATTGGACAAAATAAACTTGATTTTTAGTAATAGTTTTGAGATATGATGATGTGATATGTGAGTCATCTTGATGAGTAATTATGCTTTAGTAAGAATATTGGTGTTAAGGTTTGTGATTCCCTATGCAAGCACATAAGTCAATAGTTATGCAATGAAATTATATCCTACTTATGGTGCATTATTTGGTGTTAGTTATGCTTAATTCTCGCTTATGAGATTATTCATTTTTGTCGGATTTCGGGTTCCGGCAGACCCTTAAGGTTCGAACTCTGGGGTGCGCACGAAGATCTTTCCCATACCGACTCGCGCTTCTATGGCTCACAAGAAATATCGGCCGGAAAGAAGAATACACAAAAGATATGAGGTTTATACTGGTTCGGGCCACCGATGTGGTGTAATACCCTACTCTAGTGTGTGGTGTGGTGGATTGCCTCAGGGGCTGTTGATGAACAATACAGGGGGAAGAACGGCCTCGCGAGAGGTGTTCTTGAGCTGGTGCAGTGTGTTCTACTTGGTCCGAATCTCTCTCTCTCTCTCTCTCTCTCTCTTATCTCTTTCTTCCTTTCTTTTCATCTTTTTTCCTCTCCTTCCCCCTTCTTCTCCTCCGGGGGCTAGTCCTATTTATAGAGGCCCTGGTCCTCTTCCCAAATAATGAGCGGGAAGGGCGCCAACAATTAGCCATTTTGAAGGGGAACATCTAGTACAAGTTATCCTGACCAAAGGTGGTCTTCGGCTGCCAAAAGCACTGGTGATGACGCCGTCTTGGGCTCCACGGTGACCTTCGTCCTGCCGCTCTGCTGGTCTTGGTCTCGTTGCACCGGAATGGTAACCTTTGCCCGATGCCTTGGCCTGTGCTTGCTCCCTTTGCACCGAAGGGGAAACAAGGACACTACGCAGGCCGGCGCCCGCTTGGCGCCCGCCTAATCTCGATCGTCATGGCTTGCGTCACGGGCTCCTCGCGAGGCACCCCTGCCTTGATCTCTTCGCCTCCTCGCGAGACTGCCTGATGAGGCTGCTCCCGAGGAAGCCTCCTGTCGTCCGCCCCGCAAGGCTTGGCCCCTTGCGAGGGTCTTGAACTTGAGCTGATGAAGCTGGGCCGCACTGGCCCCCCACTCGAGCCACGCCGTGGGCCGTAGGCAGGCAAGTCTGGGGACCCCCGTTCCTAGAACACCGACAGTAGCCCCCGGGCCCAAGGCGCGCCTGGGCTTGGCTTAGCAGAGAAGCGAAGGGGCAAGCGCGAAGTGCCGTGAGCCCCAATAGCCTGCGGCCTTGGGTGCCGCGTGGCGATTGGTTGGACGTGTGCGTCTGTGCTTCCCCACGACGCCTCGGCAACCGCTCAACTTGACAAGTCCCTGCATGTAGAGAAATGGGTCATGATTACCTGCGATCGTGGTGGCCGGCGGTTGGCCTTCTCCAGCTATAAGTACGGGGCCGCATGCACCTCGTTAGCTTATCCCTTCCTGCTACTCATTTCCTTCCTCTTCCTCGTCCTTCCTTCTCCTTGCGCCAATGGCACCAATCCGCCGGTTTTCTGTAGAAGAGAAGGGAAAGGCCCCCCGAGAAGGTCCCGACCCTCTTCCGCCGAAGAAACGGCTAGTCCCCTACCGCCGAGATGAGGGTGCTTGGTAGAATGCGTCGAGGCCCTGGTACAAGCGACCGCCGCCTAGGTTTCCACTGCCCTTGTACGCCTGAATCGAGGGCCCTGGGGAAGAGGGCGTCGAGCGACACCGACGATGCCGCCGCCGACACCGGCGAGTCACGGCGGTGCACGCCGTTCCTCCTGGAGTCCACGCCGAGGGCTCCTCTTGTGAGCTCGTGCTTCACGCCGCCATGCCCCCATGCTCTTGGATCTGCCTTCCTCCCTCCTTCGCCTTCGAGATGCCACCGAGCGGGTCTCTGGAGCTCTGGCTGCAGCACGCCGACTGCAGCACCCTCACGACCGGAGCGGAGGTCGCGGTCGTCACTCTGGGCAAGGTCTACATGACCCGGGGCTGCGGTGAGATCGCCCGGGTCTGCCGGACGGAGGGTGCCCTCATAATTCATCTTGAATACGACAGCGCCTCCCTGATGTTCTTCAAGGTCTTCGATGCTCAAGGACGCTGGTTGGAGTGCTGCCCCAAGGAAAGCGGCAGGGGCATCGGACTGGCGAGGACCTAGCCTGCCCATCAGCCCTCCAGTAGCTCTTCAGGCGGCAGCGGAGGAGCTGGGGAATCCAGTGGCTCCCCCGAGCTTCTCGTGACTCTGGAGACGAGCGACGACAGCTATGAGCCTCCGAGCTCGAGCCGTGCTCGGAGTAGGGCAACTACATCGGGCCGCCGACACCACTGATTTGGGTGGGGTTGGCGCCGGCGCCGGGCAGTCCACTGTTGATGATGGCGTCACTTGCGGAGGCGCGGACAATTAGCATTCCTTAGGATTAGTACCTTTTGTTCCCTGCGAGGAATCGAAGCAACACCCCGCGGGGGTATGTAAGGCGCCTGCCATGTCTTTTGCGAACATTATATCCCTAATATGAATCGATGCGAGATGCTTGTCCTGTCCCGGCTCGGCTCCCCCTTTCTATACTCACGAGGACTTAGCGCTCTACGCTGACAGGTCCCAGTCCCCAGGCAGGCTTCAGCCATCGTTGGTATGCCAGGTCGCGATGCCGTGGTCAAGGCCAGGAGGTGAGCGGCCCGAGGTCTGGTAAGAGCCCCCGAGTCGCGATGCTCGGGAGGTCCCCTTTAGCGCTCGAGCATCCCTCGCTGGGCGAGAAAGGAAGGCAACATCGTCATGACAGAGCTGCACTAGGCGAGGGTTTGGTGCTACGTTGGTCCAGCTCCTGTAAGGGCGTGACTTATCTTTTGAGTTTGGGGTAGTTCTTCGACGGGGCGCCCGACCCGAGTGGCGGTAGCTGAGGTGCTGCTGGGTTAGGTCCTCGCGAGATTATTCCCACTTCCCCACACTTTCCTTAATGCTCTACGTCCTCAGGTCCCGGCCCTCGAGCAAGCTCAGCCGCTGCTGGTATGACAGGTCGCGATGCCGTGGGTTAAGGCCAGGGGGTGAGGGCTGGAGAGCTAGTAGGAGCCCATGAGTCGCGATGCTCAGGCGCCCCCCTTTTAACATGCAAGCGGTCCGTGCCGGAGAGAGGGAGAGATAGCCCGTGATGTCCCCAACGTTGCTCTTGGAGTGGGTCCTGCATACCAATCATAAGGAGAGATAAGACCTGTCGCTATGGTTGCCAGCCAACCATTGGTCACTCCGAGGGAGTGATTGGGACACTGAGGCCCTGGTAAGGTGGCGCCTTGCAGGGCTGCCGCGGCCATAGCTCGACCACTCAGATTTATCAGTGTTGCAGGGACGGACCCGTACGCAGACGTCGTGCCAGAGCGAGCGGCTCCATGGGTAGGTGTCAATCGAGCAGGCGATTAGGTCAGGTATGTTAAGTACGAAGGAGCAAATCCGTTTCAGGTAGATGTGGGAAAATCAGGCGCCGCTGGGCCAGGCTCGAGCAGCTTGGGGATGATGCAGCCCGAGGGGCGCCCCAACAAGGTAGGTAAAGAGCGTAAGCAAAACGGATACATGCCGCAGGGACGGACCCACGCGACCTGGGAACGACGCGGCCCTGTGGGTTCTCCCAGCTAAAAATGGAACTTGAAAGATGTCACCTGATGCCGTTGAAGATGAAGTGATGCCGAAGAAGTGGGCGACGCGCGGTGAAGACCTCGACCCTCACGAGCCCCCAGGCCCAGGAGCCTCGGGAGGCTCCGGGGGCACGGGTAGGTCTTCGAGGGCCATCTCCAACTCCGCCAGGACCGCACAATGCCTGACCTCCTGAGCCTCCAGAATGCTCCTCAGCAGGCGTTGACGAGCGGCGACCGCGTTCGACAGGCCGAAAGGCATGCGAAAGTAGCTGTGAGGTGGCCCTCGCAACACCCCACGCGCGAAGGCCAGAGGCGCTCCTGAGACGCGGCTCGGTTGAGCCCTGGCACGTCGATGTAGACACGCAGCCCACCATCCTCTCCTGGATGTG
The DNA here is from genome assembly GCF_002162155.2 of Triticum dicoccoides. Lineage (NCBI taxonomy): Eukaryota > Viridiplantae > Streptophyta > Magnoliopsida > Poales > Poaceae > Triticum > Triticum dicoccoides. The sequence goes on from NC_041388.1 coordinate 583,870,593, forward strand.
GGGCCACGACGGGCAAGTGGCGGCTGCTGCGCATGACTCTCGACTCTTGTAGCTCCTGGGTGTTTCCTGCGATGAACTCCTGAGGGTTTGGTCTTCCTTGCCTCGTACCTTCCTGATGGAAACATGCCTGGAAGCACCCCTCCAAGTGGTGCCCAAGCGCCTCCCTCGTGACCTTGGCAAAGTCGGTGGCTCTCCAAGAAAGAGCCCCCGAGCCTTGCCTGAGGAGGGTGCCGGGCGCGCTTTCCTATGTGACAGAGGGTGGCGCTCCCTGAACGGGCGCGAATCCTGACGCAATGCCTCGGGAGGTGCCTGCCTCCTTATGGCTTGGGCTAGGCGAAGCCTTCTTCTTCTTAAGGGTCGCCTCGGGAAGTCTTCCGCTCCTGTGATCTGGGTCTTCGATTGCTGCGGCTTGGAACACACGCTCAAGTGAACACACCGCGTCCCTTTCCTCACAGGGTACGGTGATGACTCCACCGCTTCCTGGCATCTTGAGGACATTGTAGCCATGGTGAGTCACTGCCATGAACTTGGCTAGGGCTGGGTACCCGAGGATGGCGTTGTATGGCAGGTGAATGTGGGCGACGTCGAAGTCAATGAGCTCGGTGCGGTAGTTGTTGCGCTGCCCGAAGGTGACTGGCAGGCGAACTTGCCCTATCGAAATGGTGGAACCATCAGTGACTCCTGAGAAAGGCTTGGTCGGCTGGAGCTGATCATACGACACTTGGAGATCGTTGAACGTCTCGACGGACAGGATGTTGAGTCCTGCTCCGCCATCAACGAGGGTCCTGGTGACCTGCACATTGCTGATGACTGGGGAGCAAAGCATCAGGAGAACTCCGACCGTTGCCGCGCACTTGAGCTGATCCGCTGAGCTGAACATGATGGCACATCCAGACCACCTAAGAGGGGGCGTGGCCTCAAGCTTGGAGAGGACTGCATTCACCTCGCGAGCAAACTGCTTGAAGATGCGTTGTGATGCTGGGGCCTGGGCGCCACCCAAGATGCAGCGATTGCGCGCGGCTCCTGGAAGCCCCCAGTCCCCTCATCCTGATGTTGGTCTTCGTTCCTTCTTGGTGGTGGCGGTAGAGGAGGGAGGCCTGCGTTGCCGCGCGGGCGATCCTCACGAGGCTAATCCCTCCAGCCTCCCTCGCGAGGCTGGTCCTGCCAGTGATCCTCGTGAGGTCGGTCATGCCACCCTTGGCGAGGGCCATGGTCTTCCCATCGTCCTCCACCACTTCCTCCTCCTCGGCCATAGCCCCTGTCGTTGCGCTCGGGGCGTCGGCCGATACGCCCATCTCGCACGGCCCTGAGCTCTTGGCATTTGTTGGTGTTGTGGGTGTGGAGGTCGTGGTACACGAAGTATCGGCTACCCTTGGATGACTCAGGCTGATCCCTGCCTTGCTTGGTGTCTGGTTCCGCTGCGAGCACGGCAGCTCCCTTACGACTCACGTCCTTGGCCTTGTGCTTTTTCTCTTATGGGTTGGCAGCTGGAAGCTCGAGGAGGGAGAGGCGTCCTTCCTCAGCCCTGGCGCACTTGGTCGCCGAGTTGAACAGCTCCAGGGATGTGCACATGTCTTCATGGATTGCCAGCTCCTCCTTCATCTTGATGTCGCGCACGCCATCGGAGAAGGCTGAGATAATGGCTTCCTCAGTCACCCTGGGGATCTTGAGGCGAGCGTTGTTGAAGCGCTGGATGTATTTTTGCAAGGTTTCCCCTGGCTGTTGCTTGATGCGGCGCAAGTCGCCTATGGCCGGGGGCCGGTCGCGAGTGCCCTGGAAGTTGGCGATGAAGCGAGTGCGCATCTCGTCCCAGGAGGAGATTGTGCTGGGAGCCAGGTTCAGGAGCCAGGTGCGGGCGCCGTCCTTGAGCGCCATGGGAAACCAGTTCGCCATGACCTTTTCGTCTCCGTTCGCGGCTTCGATGCCCAGCTCGTAGAGCTGCAGGAATTCCGTGGGGTCCGCCGTGCCATCGTAGCGAGGGGGAAGATCAGGCTTGAACTTGCCTGGCCGTGTGACGCCGCATAGCTCGGGGGTGAAGGCATGGCGGCCTACTGTGGCCACCGGCGCCCTTTGCTGGTGCTGGGGCTGCTCCTGGTGATTACCACGCGCCGCCGCTTGGAGCAGCGAGGGGTCTCGGCATGGAGGCGCAGGGACGCGATCTTGGCGCGCCGGTGCTGGGAGTGCGCGAGCACCATCTTGGGGACGAGGGATCTCTTGGCAGCTCCCTTCTTGCCACACAGGCGCCGGACATGGAGGGTCTCGCCCTAGGGCTGCGCGCCTTGGAGCCAGGGTGCCTTCTTGGGGAGGAGGTGGCTGAGGCGCCTCCTGATCCTTGCCCCTGCGCAGAATGGAGGGCGAGGCAGCGAGAGGGACAACAAGGGAGAGCCCCCTGCGGTGCTGACGAGCTCGGTGATGCGGGCGAGCCAGTCCTCGTAGAGGTCGTCGACGGGGCAGTGGTGCAGGAGCTTTCTTGCTAGGAGCAGCGCGGTGTGCGTGTCCATGGGGGCGCGACAGGCGTGGGACGAAGAACCGGCTAGAGTCAGTGATGGGGTTGTGGTGCGGCCCTCCCGCCGCACCGAAGGATGCTGGGACGAGGTCTGCTGCTCGTTTCCCGCCGGGCCGGTGGCGGCGTTGGTGGTAGGCGATGGGGAACGACGAGGGCGTCCGCCGACGGGCACCGTCTGGGTGACGCGGATGGCGAGAGTAGCCCGATGCTCGGCGCGAGCCCGACACTCGGCGCGAGCCCGACGCTCGGCGCGAGCCCGACGAGCGTCAGCCATGGAAACGACGGAAGATCACACGCAAACAGCGGAAGAAAGATTCCAGCGCACCCCTACCTGGCGCGCCAAATGTCGGATTTTGGGTTTTGGCAGACCCTTAAGGTTCGAACTCTGGGGTGCGCACGGAGATCTTTCCCCTACCGACTCGCGCTTCTATGGCTCGCAAGAAATCTCGGCCGAAAAGAAGAACACACAAAGGACACGAGGTTTATACTGGTTCGGGCCACCGATGTGGTGTAATACCCTACTCCAGTGTGTGGTGTGGTGGATTGCCTCAGGGGTTGTTGATGAACAATACAGGGGGAAGAATGGCCTCGCGAGAGGTGTTCTTGAGCTGGTGCAGTGTGTTCTACTTGGTCCGGATCTCTCTCTCTCTCTCTCTCTCTCTTTCTCTTCTCTCTTCTCTCTTTCTTCCTTTCATTTCCTCTTTTTTCCTTTCCTTCCCCCTTCTTCTCCTCCGGGGGCTAGTCCTATTTATAGAGGCCCTGGTCCTCTTCCCAAATAATGAGCGGGAAGGGCGCCAACAATTGGCCATTTTGAAGGGGAATATCTAGTACAAGTTATCCTGACCAAAGGTGGTCTTCGGCTGCCAAAAGCACTGGTGATGACACCGTCTTGGGCTCCACGATGATCTCCGTCATGCCGCTCTGCTGGTCTTGGTCTCGTTGCACCGGAATGGTAACCTTTGCCCGATGCCTTGGCCTGTGCTTGCTCCCTTTACACCGAAGGGGAAACAAGGACACTGCGCAGGCCGGCGCCCGCCTGGCGCCCGCCTAATCTCGATCGTCATGGCTTGCGTCACGGGCTCCTCGCGAGGCACCCCTACCTTAATCTCTCCGCCTCCTCGTGAGCATGCCTGATGAGGCTGCTCCTAAGGAAGCCTCCTGTCGTCCGCCCCGCAAGGCTTGGCCCCTTGCGAGGGTCTTGAGCTTGAGCTAATGAAGCTGGGCCACACTGGGCCCCAACTCAAGCGATGCCGCAGGCCGCAGGCAGGCAAGTCTGGGGACCCCCGTTCCCAGAACGCTGACAATTTCTTGGTTGGTCGCTTCCCAATCTTTTGCTAGCCTTCATTTTGCACTAAGTATGATCACTACTTGTGCATCCAAAAACCTTTAACCCAGTTTTGCCACATGACTCCACTATATCTACTAATATGCGGTATTCTTTTACCGTTCTTAGCAAATTTGCATGTGCCATCTCTAATTTTCAAAAATAAACTTCTCTTTTGTGTGTTTGTTTCGCTTGTGGAGCAGTGAGGGGTGGCTAATATTTTCCATGCTAGATGTGTTATTTTCAAGATGAGTGTTTATTCACTTGTCATTGCACGAGAGTAAGGCAAAGGGTATTAGGGATGCCCAGTCCCGAAATGCAAAAAAATGAATTTACTTTATGTTGTCAAATAATAAATTCCTTGGAAAGTGTTGGTATGGAGGGCACCCATGGATACGGTTAGCCATGGAAAGTGAAAGTATGGTTGAAAAAGGAACAAACTTTATTTTCTGTTTGGGAACCGCCTATGCTATATCCATGCATGGAAAGTATTCGGAACTCTAAGTCATTTTCGTTGGTGGGATGGATACACCTCCCAAAATGTTTTTATCTCTAAGTTTTTCGCTTTGAGCTCTGGCACCTCTACAAATCCCTATTTCCCTCTGCGTATTGCCTATCTTTTACTTTATGCAATTTTTATTTTGAATTCGAGTCTCCATCTTCTCTTACAAAAGCACCAACTAGGAGGCAATACGATCGTACTTGAGTACTGGACATAGCTAATATGCGAGTGTGTTTCATGAATGCATCAATGGTTGAGCATGATGGGCAGGGGATAGCATATTTTAGCATTGATATTTTGAAAGACCTGGTTGCTTGTTGATATGCTTGAGTATTTAAATTATAATGTCAAAACTAGACTATTGCTTTGAACAATATAAAAGTCCAAATGTCCATGCTATAAAGAAAGAAATATGATATGACAAGTTAGGCAGCATTCCACATCAAAAATTCTGTTTTTATCACTTCCCTATTCGAGGATGAGTAGGAGTTAAGCTTGGGGATGTTGATACGTCTCCAACGTATCTATAATTTTTGATTGTTCCATGCTGTTATATTATCAATCTTGGATGTTTTATAATCATTTTATAGTCATTTTATATCATTTTTGGTATTTTGGTACTAACCTATTGACATAGTGCCAAGTGCCAGTTGCTGTTTTTTTCATGTTTTTTACATCGTAGAAAATCAATATCAAACGGAGTCCAAATGCCACGAAACTTTATGGAGAATTTTTATGGGCCAGAAGGAACAGAACGGGCCCTGGCTGCACCTAGGTGGTGCCCCGAGGGAGGCACAACCCACCAGGGCGCGCTAGGAGGTCCAAGCGCGCCCTGGTGGGTTGTTCCCACCTCGGGTGACCCCTGGACCATCTCTTTGCTCAATAAATACCCCAATATTCCAGAAACCCTAGGGGAGTCGAAATGCCACGAAACTTTACGGAGAATATTTATGGGCCATAAGGAACAGAACGGGCCCTGGCTGCACCTCGGGGGTGCCCCGAGGGAGGCACAACCCACCATGGTGCGCCAGGAGGTCCAGGCGCGCCCTGGTGGGTTCTTCCCACCTCGGGTGCTCAATAAATACCCCAATATTCCAGAAACCCTAGGGGAGTTGACGAAATATTAATCTAGCCGCCGCAGAGTCCAGAACCACCAGATCCAATCTAGACACCATCTCGGATGGGGTTCACCACCTCCATTGGTGCCTCTCCGATGATGCGTGAGTAGTTCCTTGTAGACCTTCGGGTCCGTAGTTAGTAGCTGGATGGCTTCATCTCTCTTTCTCTCTTCTCAATACAATGGTCTCTTGGAGATCCATATGATCTAACTCTTTTTGTGGTGTGTTTGTTGGGATCGATGAACTTTGAGTTTATGATCAGATCTATGTTTTTATATCCATGAAAGTATTTGAGTTTCTTTGATCTCTTTTATGCATGATCTCTTATAGCCTCGTATTTCTTCTCTGATATTTTGTTTTTTTGGCCAACTTGATCTATTTATGTTGCAATGGGAAGAGGTGCTTTGTAGTGGGTTCAATCTTACGGTGCTTGATCCCAGTGACAGAAAGGGAACTGACATGTATGTATTGTTGCTACTAACGATAAAATGATGGGGTATATCTCTACATAGATAGATCTTGTCTACATCATCTGATCATTCTTATTGCATTACTCTGTTTCTCCATGAACTTAATACACTAGATGCTTGCTGGATAGCGGTCGATGTGTGGAGTAATAGTAGTAGATGCAGGCAGGAGTCGGTCTACTAATCTTGGACGTGATGCCTATACAATGATCATTGCCTGGATATCATCATGTGTATTTGAAGTTCTATCGATTGCCCAACAGTAATTTGTTCACCCACCGCTTTGCTATTTTTCTCGAGAGAAGCCACTAGTGAAATCTACGGCCCCGGGTCTCTTTCTCATATTATTTGCCTTTGCGATCTACTTTTATTTGCATTTATTTTCAGACCTATTAATCCAAAAATACAAAAATAACTTCCTGCATTTTATTTTATTTGCGATCTATTTATCCAATCTATTACAACCTTTTTCCCGTCACGCACCAATTTCTGGCACCATTACCTGAAAGGGATTGACAACCCTGTTAACACGTCGGGTTGTGAGGATTTGTTATCTGTGTGCAGGGGCTGTTTACTTTACGTTGTTTGGTTATTCTACTAGTTTGATGACCTCGGTTTCATATCTGAGGGAAATACCTACCACCGCTGTGCTGCATCATGCCTTCCTCTTTGGGGAAATATCGACATAGCTTCAAGCGACATCAGTCATATGGTGTTATTTTAGTACGAACTCTTGGATAGATCGATAGGAAAGAATAGCTTGGTGTTATTTTAGTATGAACTCTAGGATAGATTGATCGGAAAGAATAGCTTTGAGGTGTTTTCGTACCCTACAAACAATTTCTTCTTATATTCTCCGCTAGATAGGAAATTTGGAGTGATTCTTCATCGCACGTTGAGGGATGGTTATATGATCCAATTATATTAGCATTGTTGAGAGATTGCACTAGAGAAAGTACAGACCCTAGGCCTCGTTTTGAAGTATTGCAATACCGTTTCTGCTCACTTTTATTACTTTGTACTTTGTTGTTTTTATTTTACTATTACAAAAATCAATATGTACTATCATTACTACACTTGTATCACCATCTCTTTGTCGAACTAGTGCACCTATACAATTTACCATTGTATTTGGTGTTTTGGGGACACAAGAGACTTCTTATTATTTGATTGCAGGGTTGTTTGAGAGAGATCATATTCATCCTACGCTTCCCATGGCTTGATAAACCTTAGGTCATCCACTTGAGGGAAATTTGCTACTGTCCTACAAACCTCTGCGCTTGGAGGGCCAACACGAGTCTACAAGAACAAGTTGTGTAGTAGACATCAAATGGCAACAATACAATACGTTCCTCGCTACCCCTTCTGTTACTGGGTGAGGACACCGCAAGATTGAACCCATCACAAAGCGCCTCTCCCATTGCAAGAAAAATCGATCTAGTAGGCCAAACCTAATCAATAGATCGGAGAGAAATACTAAGCTATCTCAATCATGCATAAAAGAGTCCAGAAAAGACTCAAATAATATTCATACACTACTACAGGATGCTGCTAACGCGACACCACAATGAGAGACCCTTAAACAAAACTGTGTGCGATGCATTAATGGCAAACGGTGATGTAAAAAATTGTCAAAAAAGAAGCAAACCATTTGCGATGGCAGATACATCAAACACGGTTCCGATTTTAGTTGTGTGTGCGACCTGGGGCATACGGTTGGGTCCAATGAACTATTTGCGGTGAGGTAGAAGAACAGAAACGGGCAGCCAGATGAAGGTGTGTGTGATATACGGCATACCGTTCACTCGGATTAACTATACATGATTAGGCAACATAATAGAAACGGTCAGCCAGATTAAGGTTTCTGCGATTGACGGCATACACTTTAGATGGAAGAACTATTTGCGATTAGGCAACACAACCGAAATGGTCAGCCAGATCAAGGTTGATACATCTCCGTCGTATCTATAATTTTTGATTCTTTCATGCCAATGTTTTACAACTTTTATATACTTTTGGCAACTTTTTATACTATTTTTGGGACTAACATATTGATCCAGTGCCCAGTGTTAGTTCCTGTTTGTTGCATGTTTTTTGTTTCACAGAAAATCCATATCAAACGTAGTCCAAACGAGATAAAAACTTACGAAGATTTTTTTGAATGTATGTGATTTTTGGGAAAAAGAATCAACGCGAGATGATGCCCGAGGGGCCCACAAGGACGGAGGGCGCGCCCCAGGCGGTAGGGCGCGCCCCTTGTCCTTGTGGACACTCCGTAAGACGGTTGGTGCCCTTTTTTGGCGCAAGAAATCTAATATACGGATAAAAATCGTGTTAAAATTTCAGCCCAATCGGAGTTACAGATCTCCGGGAATTTAAGAAACGGTGAAAGGCTAGAATCTGGGGGCGCAGAAACAAAAGGAAACAGAGAGAGAGAGATCCAATCTCAGTAGGGCTCCCGCCCCTCCGCTGCCATGGAAGCCAAGGACCAGAGGGGAAAACCTTCTCCCATCTAGGGGGAAGGTCAAGGAAGAACAAGAAGAAGGGGGCTCTCTCCCCCTCTCTCCCGATGGCGCCGGAACGCTACCGGGGCCATCATCGTGACCGCAATCTACACCAACAAGTTCGCCGCCATCATCACCAACTCTCTCTCCCTCTATGCAGCGGTGTAACACCTCTTCTCCCCATTGTAATCTCTACTTAAACATGGTGCTCAATTCTATATATTATTTCCCAATGGTGCATGGCTATCCTATGATGTTTTAGTAGATCCATTTTGTCCTATGGGTTGATTGATGATCGTGAGTGGTTTGAGCTGCATGTTTTATTATTGTTGCTATCCTATGGTGCACTCCGTGTCGTGCAACCATGAGGGATCCCCGCTGTAGGGTTTGCAATATGTTCATGGTTTGCTTATTGTCTGCGTTGTGTGAGTGATAAAACACAAACATGGATAAGTGGGTCATGGCATATGGGAATAAAGAGGACTCGATACTTTAATGCTATGGTTGGGTTTTACCTTAATGATCATTCGTAATTGTGGATGCTTTCTAGAGTTCCAATCATAAGTGCATATGATCCAAGAAGAGAAAGTATGTTAGCTTATGCCTCTCCCTCATATAAAATTGCAATAGTGTTTACCGGTCTAGTTATCGATTGCCTGGGGACAAATAACTTTCTTGTGACAAAAAGCTCTCTACTAAAACTAACTTGATTTTATTTATGTGCTCTTTATTATCATGCAAACCTAGCCTATCACACCTACAAAGTACTTCTAGTTTCATACTTATTCTAGGTAAAGAGAACGTTAAGCGTGCGTAGAGTTGTATCGGTGGTCAATAGAACTTGAGGGAATATTTGTTCTACCTTTAGCTCCTCGTTGGGTTCGACACTCTTACTTATCGAAAGAGGCTACAATTGATCCCCTATACTTGTTGGTTATCAAGACCTTTTTCTGGCACCGTTTCCGGGAGCAATAGCGTGGGGTGAATATTCTTGTGCGTTCTTGTTTGCTTATCACTAAATAGATTGTATTTGCTGTTCTAAGGTATTTTATATCTTTATTTATGGATATGAAACACAAAATACCAAAAAAAATTAGTTGTACCTACTAAACCAATGGTTGAAGAATCACCCAAAATATACCATACTACTGAAGATTTCTACTTGGATCATCTTCTATCCCTGTGTGCTCATGCTAAAACCCCAACTAGCTAAGTGTTGGGGAATGTAGCATGCAAATTCAAAAAAAATTCTACGATCACGCAAGATCTATCTAGGAGATGCATAGCAACGAGAAGGGGAGAGTATGTCCACGTACCCTCGTAGACCGAAAACGGAAGCGTTAGGTTAACGCGGTTGATGTAGTCGAATGTCTTCACGATCCAACCGATCTAGTACCAAACGTACGACACCTCCGAGTTCAGCACATGTTCAGCTCGATGACATCTCTCGAACACTTGATCCAGCAGAGGGTTGAGGGAGAGTTCCGTCAGCACGATGGCATGGTGATGATGATGGTGATGTGATCCGCGCAGGGGTTCGCCTAAGCACTACGATGCTATGATCGGAGGAGTAAACTGTGGAGGAGGGCACCGCAGACGGCTAAGAGAACAATTAATGTGCTATGGGGTTCCCCCTGTCCCCGTATATAAAGGAGGGGAGGAGGAGGCGGCCGGCCAAGAGGGGCGCGCCATGGGGGGAGTCCTACTAGGACTCCACTCCTAGTAGGATTCGCCCCCTTTTTCCTTTCTCACCGGAGGGAAAAAGAAGGAGAGGGAGAGGGAGAGGGAGAGGGAAAGGGGGGCCGCACCCCTCCTCCTTGTCCTATTTGGACTCCCTTGGAGGGGGGCATGCGCCACCCCTCGCGGACTTCCCTCTCTCTCCCCTAAGGCCCATGTAGGCCCAATACTGACCCAGGGGGTTCCGATAACCCCTCGGTACTCCGCTAAAATACCCAAACCACTCAAAACCATTTCGATGTCCGAATACTAACTTCTAATATATGAATATTTACCTCTCGACCATTTTGAGACTCCTCGTGTGTCGGCGTCCTGGGAACGGGGGTACCCAAACTTGCCTGCTTGCGGCCCAGGGTGTGGCTCCACCCATGGCCTGGTACGACCCATCTTCATCAACCAAGGCCTCGCAAGGGGCCAAGCCTCGCGAGGTGGACGACACAAGACCTCCTCAAGGATAGCCTCACTAGGCTGGCTCGCGAGGAGCAGAGAGATCAAGGCAGGGGGCACCTCGTGATGTGAGCCATGACGACCAAGGCCAGGCGGGCGGCAGCGGGCGCAGAGTGCTAGTTTCCTCTTTGGTGCTAAAGAGGCAGGCACAGGCGAGGAGTCCCGAAGCGTCAGGCAAAGGTTTCCATATCGGTGCAACGAGACCAAGACGAGCAGGACGACAAGACGGAGGTCACCATGGAGCCCACGATAGTGTCACCACCAGACCCGTTGGCAGGCTAAGACCACCTTTTGTCAGGATAACTTGTACTCACTGCCCCCTTCGAATTGGCCGTTGTGGGATCCCTTCCCGCCTAATATTTGGGGAGAGGACCCGGGCCTCTATAAATAGGGCTAGCCACCACCGTAGCCAGAGATCGGCTCATCGAGAGAGAGAGAGAGAGAGGCTCATCTGGAGACAGATCGCTCGGACCATCCCCAACCACACAAGCTCATCGAGATCAAGAACAACTCTCTTTAGGAGGCTGTTTTTCCCTTATACATGTTCATCCCCAGCCTACAAGACAATCCACCACACCACACTGGAGTAGGGTATTACACTGCAACGGTGGCCCGAACCAGTATAAACTCTTGTGTCCCTTGTTTCTTGGGTTCTGCGAGCTAGGCTTTGAGATCTTTGCGGGAGCGTGAGCTGGGGGGAGAGATCTTCGTGCGCACCCCACTGTTCAAACCTCAAGGGTTTGCCAAAACCAGTAATCCGACATTTGGCGCGCCAGGTAGGGGTGCGCCGAGGTTTTCTTCCCCAACGACCGATCCGCGGTTGCCCTGTGTCTCCGATGTCTGGCGATACGAGGACCCAGGCCGACAGCTGGGCGGCCCGGCCAGCTCGAGTACCTCCACCCGTTCCAGAAGACCTCAACTCCGCACTCCAGGCGGCCCGCGCGCCGCCCAACGCCTGCGGGCGCGGGCAGCACGGGTCGACGTCAGCCGCCCTCACGCTGCAGCGCGCGCGCGCCGCCACAAGATCCGCAAGCTACGCGGCAGTGGCGGCGCCACACACCCGACGGGAATTGGCGAGCATGCGAGCCGTGCTCGTGGTGGTGCGGGAGCTGCTGCGGTGCCGGCTGATGGAGAGCGGCCACGACGCGCTGCTGGAACGCCTCACCGAGCTATTAGATGCCGCGACCAGGGGTACACCGCCTGTTTTTTAGTTATAGAATTATTAAAAATGTTAGTTTTAGTTATAGAAATGTTAGTTATATAGAAATGTTAGTTATATAGAAATATTAGAAATGTTAGTTATATAGAAATGTTAGTTATATTAGAAATGTTAGTTATATAGAAATGTTAGTTATATAGAAATGTTTTTTAGTTATAGAAATATTAGAAATGTTAGTTTTAGTTATAGAAATATTAGAAATGTTAGTTTTAGTTATATATGAAATCACAATCCATCATTTAAAAAATTTTGCTTTACTTTTGCGGCATATAGTATTTGTTGTCGACGATGCCCGGCCCGCATCCTCGCCGTTGACCCGTTCGCAACGACGTCCTCCTTCAGAGGACCCATGTCCGGGACTGGGCTCCGTCGGGCTAGCACTGGGAGGTGCTACCTTCAGGGGTGCGACGCTTGGTGAGGAACCCGGCCCCCGGTCCCGTCGTCGACCCTCATCTCCTTTGGTGGCGTTCGCGTGGGCCACTTTCGGTGCGGAGGGAGCCGGCCCCGCCGGAGGTGGTACGTCGCCGTGTCAGGGAGGAGGACGAGCACGTCCATCGCTACATGGCTGCTATGGATGTCAGGTTCTCCAATACCTGGCAGGTTCTTTGGGGAGATCACCCGAGCTATGATCCAGTGATGGTTCCTTCACTTTGGTTGTCCACCGCCTAGATTACTCTCTAGTATTCGATCTTTATCAGCTAGCTAGCTAGCTAGTGATGTATTCGATATATAATATTCGAGATGATTTATTCGAGATTATATATATTATTCGAGACGATGTATTTGAGATTATGTCTATTATTCGAGATGACGTATTCGAGATTATATTCGATGATGCTTATTATGTACTATGATTGATTCAGTTTTTCCTTATTAATTGATTGCATCCATGCATTGTAATTTTAATATATTTCTTTTGGATTAGTTAAACAAAACCTATGGCGGACAATACCGGCAGAGAGGGAGAAGAGGCCCTGTTCAATATCATACGCGATCCTTGCGGGCCAAATGATGATCAGAATGAAGAAGATTATGACGGCTCCGAATATCTAAACAACACCAGAGAGGGTGATATGATATTCGATCGCGACGATCGAATTGATGAAGTCATGAACTATGAACATGACGAAGAAAATGTTGATCTTGAAACAACAAAGACTGGCGAGGTATATATATTTATATAAGCAGGCATCTGGTGATCATCACATGTTTTAAATGACTTGAAGATATATTAACGAATCGATCTTTCTTCTTTCAGCCATCCGGATCGAGCAAATTTTCAGGCAACAGGAAACTAGGCCCGAACAAAAAGTTGAAGGAGAGCGTAAAGTACAATATCGAGGCCATCAAACCTAATGGCGAACCATTAGCGCCTAAGAAGATTGCGGACAAGTTCATTCGTCAGTGCGGAGTTCTTGTGAAGGACCAACTCCCGATCTCCCTTCAAGAATGGAGAGAGCCAGCAAAGCCACGTCCAGGAGTTACTTTTGTCGACGACAGACAAAAACTTCTGCTTTAGGAAACGCTCATGGAACATTTCACCCTACCAGATCATTTCAGAGATGTAGATGTGGAGAAAGTCAAGGACGCTGCTCTTAGGAAGATGGCGGTTGCATTCAAGAACCACAAGATTCGTGAATGGGCCAAGTACGTCAAGGAAGGAAGGAAGACTCCAGTATTCGAGGGAACACTAGAGAAGCAAAGTGCTCATTGGGACGATTTCGTGAAATTCAAGGATTCGGAATTATCTAAGGGACGGTCGAGAATAAACAAGGCCAATGCCGCAAAAAAGGATAAGTTCCATAAGCTGGGGCCAGGTGGCTATGCGGTGGGAATGCCTAAGTGGGATAAATCTGAGAAAGAGATGCTGGATGCAGGTGTCACTGCAGAAACATTGAGCTGGCCCCCCAGGTGCAGGACTTGGTTCTATGCGCATGGGGGGAGTTGGACCCGAAGACAGGCAAAGTTTCGAAGAAGGCATGTCTGGACGGAGCCGAAGATAAGCTACTTGTTGCAATAGAAGAGGCTCGATCGGGGGTGTTCGAGCCCAACAGAGAGAACGACGAGCTTACGCGTGCCCTGGGAAATCCTGAACACCCGGGAAGAACACGAGGCATGGGCACTATTCCATGGTATGAGGGGTTTTCGGACTGGAACGCTGACTACAGAACCCGTGCGAGAAAGAAGATTGCGGAGGAGAAGAAGAGGAAGATGGAGGAGGAGCAGAGGAAGCTTGCCTATGAACGCCTTCAAGGCCTAGAATCAGCGCACGCGGACTTGGCAGTCAAATTCCAGCGGCAGCAGGAGCAGATCGACTCACTTAGCCAGCAAAGGGGGTCTCAGCAGCTAGCGGATGATCCACCATTGGATAGCACCGTCCCATCCATGCCGAGAAGCAGCGTGGGTTCCGCCCCGCGCGACGCATTGCTGGATAGCTACCCAGTGGATGACATCATGGAGAACACTAACTGCGAGCTACACTTCAAAATGAAGAACATATCCATGAAGGTGGCGGGCGCCCTTGCTTTTACAAATCCCCCCGAGGCAACCTTCCATTGCAACCCGATTCCAGCGGGCTATGCTCGTGTCTTGGTTGATGAGGTGGTGGACCAATATTTGGGGCTAGAGCTTGACATTCCTGGAGGTGACAATGAGCACACACTGGGAGAGGCCAACCATCGTATCATCCTATGGAGAAAGGATTGCATCATCTTTCAAAGGCCACCGACACCGCGTCATCCGAATCCTCGTCGAAGTCCGCCACCGAGTCAGCAGACTCCCGCTCCTCCAAGTCCACCAACGCGTCAGGCCACTCCTCCTCCAAGTCCGGCACAGCTTCAGGCCACTCCTCCTCCTCCAAGTCTGGCAAAGCGTCAGGCCACTCCTCCTCCTAGTCCGGCACAGCTTCAGGCCACTCCTCCTCCAAGTCCGGCACAGCTTCAGGCCACTCCTCCTCCTCCGACTCAGCCACGTCACCCGTCTTCGCCGCCTCAGCAATCATGAAAGAGAGCCGCCTCAGCTATGGTGCGTAGCGGTACAAGTCGAGGTAGTACTGGAGGTACAGGCGGAGGAAAGCGATTTCAATATGGTCCAAGCCTCGCGCCTCTTACGCAGAGGCCTTACGACAAGTCCGAGGAGGAAAACGTAGCCATATCGAAGGCCGAGGTGGAAGCCCATTTTGCACCGAAACCGCCACCGCCGCCAAGGGAGAAAGTGCCTGTGGAAAAGATTGACCACTTCATTCGTATGGCTAGAGCACCAGCTCCCAAGCCTGTTGACACAGACTATGAGCGCCACATCAAATACAATGAAGATATACTACTTCCTTACAACTTCGAGTGAGTCACACTGTCTTGTACTACAAATTCTGTTTTTGCCTACTAGCTAGCTATATGCATGTTTTTGCTTACATATGCCCGCTTAATTAAGACATGCAAACGTGTGTGCATGCAGATTTCACCGGATCTTGTTAATCATTAAAGTTGATGAAGGAATAGTTGAAGTACTAGACTCACTACTTAAGAAAGCAAGTGACTACACCATCGTGAAGGGGATAGTCAACAGGTAATTTCAATCATTATTAACTATATCTCGGCCTATTTAATTAGTTCGTCATTTCCTGATAACAACTATTTAATAACCCATTTATTCATTTTCTTTGTCGGCGGGCAGGGCTTGGGCAAATTTCATCAGGGTCACTCCAGGCCCATGGAAACAAAATCTGAAATGGTATCGACCCCAGGTAAGTAATTAAGTAGTACTAGCTAGCTGCCATCTCTTTAATTATCATGCTTGATTAATTATTATTTGATCAAATTCCATTCTCGTAAAGGCCCTGAAGCAGGCGCCGGGGAATAATCTGTGTGCATACTACGTTTGCGAGTACATTCGCATGATGACGTCCGAAAGGAGCAAATCTCAAAGACAGGAGTGGGTATGTTTGTCAGAACACTATTCACAATTTTTACACCATTATCGATATCTAGTCACACAACTAATACACATGCATATTGATCTCCTTCTTAACAGTTCAAAGAGGTGCGGGAGAAGCTCCTAACAGAGGATCGTATAGAAGCAATTAAAGAGGAAATAGCGGGATTTTTGCTCGACCAGGTCATAGATCCCAAAGGAGAATACTATTACCCGCTACCGCCCCATGAACCACTTCCAATTGTTATCGTGCTCCGAAGGCATCAATTAGGATAATGCCACTGGCTCCGAAGGCACCAATTAGGAGAAATTGTGTGTACATATATATACATGTGTGTATATATGTGTGAATTAATTAATGGTGGTTGTGAGACATTCAATGATATATATATATATATATATATATATATATATATATATATATATATATATATATATATATATATTATGATCGGTTCTACTAGAAATTCTATTTATATATATATGCATAACGTGTACAATATGTAGTATCGTAAAATACCAGCAAACGAAAAATAATTAAATGAAAAACACAAAATTAAATGAAAAAGAAATCATAAACCCAAACCCCCCAACCTTTTAATACCGGTTGGTGACACCAACCGGTACTAAAGGGCTCCCTGCTCCCGAAGCTGGCTCGTGCCACGTGGTTGCCCTTTAGCACCGGTTCATGCTGAACCGGTACTAAAGGGGGGGCCTTTAGTGCCTACACTTTAGCACCGGTTACAAACCGGCACTAAAGGGCCTTACGACCGGTGCTAAAGGGCCCGGTTCTGCACTAGTGTATGCATCAGAATAGGATCAAACAATAACAGTAGCAAAATCTAATGCAAGCATGAGAGAATGAAATGGGTGATATCGGGATGATCAAAGGGGGGGCTTGCCTGGAAGCTCTGCTGAAAAAGAAGAAGGGTTATCAGTGACGTAGTCGAACACAGGGGCATCATCGGTCTCAGGGGCTACGGAGAGAAGAGGGGGAAGAAACAATAAATACAAAGCAAACAGAGGTACCACTAAGCATGACATGACGAAAAGTAGAACTAGGGTCGACCTAACGTAGTACTGCACGATAAAGGTGAAGGGGGGATTCAACCGGGAATGTTTTCCCGGTTCCGGACCTGTGTCAAATAGATGACCGGAGGGGGAATGTTCCATGTTCAGATAGTTAGAGGCATCTGACAGGTAAATGGACCGCGTATGCAGATTCGTCTCGTCATTCTGAGCAACTTTCATGTATAAAACATTTTCATCTGAGCTAGGGTTGAATTTCTACGGATTTCCAGAGTTTATACAATTTTTTGGAATTTCAGGTTTTATTTTAATCCGAAATTAACCATTGAAATTGCTAAGTGTACATAGAAGTACACCCACCGAGGGCTGACTAGTGGGCCAAGTCAACTGCTCTCTCAGCAGTTGACTAGTGAACTTTGACTAGTCAAAGGGCTGACCAGGGTCCACCTGTCATTGACCCAACTAGTAACAGATTGATTTTATTATTTTGTTAACTTAAATAGCAGGTGGGGCCTGCTGGTAAGTGACAGTGGCTAAACTAATGTGAGTAATTAATCTAACTAACCTAATTAGTAGGGGGCCACATGGCCGTGGGCCATTATTTCTAATCTAACACACATGCACACACGGATATACTCAGGGCCGGCCAAGGCATAGCCAGCCACCATGGCTGGGCACGCACGCTCGCGTGCGGCGGCCAGCGCCAGGCGCTTGGGGCGGGAGGGGCTAGGAGGGCGCGTCCTCGCTTGGGCAGACGCAGCGCGGGCCGTGTGCGTGCGTGCAACGGCGCGGGGTGCCGACGCGCCGACGCAGAGGCAAGTGCAGCGGCGATGGCGGAAGCCACGGACGAGTGGCCAGGGCAGCGAGCAGCGGCAGTACGCGCCAGCTATCAGCCCGGAGTAGCGCTTAGGAGCAGCAGTAGCGACTAACTAACAGGAGCAGCAGGAAAACAACAACGTAGCAGCAAGTAGAGGTAGGCGGCGGAGGGTCACTGGAGCGCGGACGTCGACGGGCTCGAGCGGCGTCGCGCTCGGCCATGGCGGGGAAACTACCTAGAGGGCGTGCGCGATGGCAAAGAGAAGGGGGAGGGCGAGTGGAGCTCACCGAGCGGCTCAAGGAGGCCGGCGAGGGGCTTAGTAGCTGCAGGTGAGGCTGGGACGACGGTGGTCGGCGACCGAGGCGGACGAAGGCGATGCAGCGCAGCGGGGCCGTCCCAGCTCGCGTGCTTGGTCGGCGACGACGAGGCGGACAACGGCCGGAGAAAGAAGGGGTCGACGACGCCGTCCATGCAGCTTCCCGCCTTGTTCCGATGCCCTGAACGGACGCGGACGAACACGACAAACCTCCAGGATGCGCCCCCGCACGCCGAGGAGGCTGGTGGACGCTTCAACGACGGCGGGGCAGCGGTGATCGCGTGAGCTCGCAGGCTCGAATTCGAACCAGAGAGGAGCGGGCGAAGTGGGATCGAGGGGGGAATGGGCGAGGGAGATCTAGGGTTTCTCATAGACGTGTTTATAGGCTTGGGGGAGCGACGTGGAGGGCATCCACGGTCATGGCGCACGGGATGTGCACCACGCACCCTTCTGCCTCCTGTAGCGAGGTGGAAGAAAGCCCAGGTTGGGCTGGGCCGCACTGTAGTCAGTGGGCTCAAGTGCAAAGAATGCACTCGGCCTTTTGTGTAGCTAGTTGGGCTAAAGTGCCCAGTAGAACCTCTCTCCCTTTTCTGTTCCTATTTTTTTATAACTCTGTTTTGCATATTAATCTGTTAGCAAAAGAGTTTTGTAAAAAGTGTAGATGGCCACATAATTAGTATTGCAATATTTTGAGACCACACACAAAGTTTCACATCATTTGGAAAATTATAATTATTTGCTTATTTTGAAAAGGCCAATTTAAAAGCTTTTGGACCACTTATTAATTCCCTAGGAATTTCTTTGTGAGTCAAACCAAGTTGGTTTCAACATGGCATTGATCAGGGAAATTGTATAGAACTATTAGAACATTTTAGTTTTATAGCTCGAGGAGAAATTTTTTGACTTGACTTATAAATTTGAATTTGAGGTCGGTTTGGGACAAAGTGATGATTAGCAAAATTTAATTATGATGGTGTGACATCATTAATAGGAGTTTACTGTAGCATGACACCCGGGGTGTTACAAATCTCCTCCACTACAAGAAATCTCGTTCTGAGATTTAAGTGGGGAAGTAAAGGGTAACCTCGGGAGAACTGACCCTTATAGGGTTAATTATCTGGTGAACAATTCAGGGAATGAGGCAGAAGTATCTCTCGAGTTGAAACTTAATAAATATCGAGAGCAAAGTATGAAGGTACAATAGGAAGTTTCAAGCGAATGGGCAAATGATTGGTACCTGAACAGAGTGTGAGAAAGGGGTTCAGAGCATCGGGAATAGACCATCTCTCGAAAGGTGGCTCGTGACATGATACGAAGCCAAATGCAAGAATATTTCGGAATCAAAGATATACATGAGAGTCAGGTTCCGATCATGTGGAATTGTGGGTTATGGGCCCACCATGTGGGTTAAAAGTAGAAAGGGGCCGATAGCAAGGCATGTCAGATGATAGACTGTCAGTTATGCTGCCAACAACGTTGGTACCAAGGGCGAGGGACGAAGAGAACTATTTTCCTGCTCATTGAACGAGGCGGACCAATAGGCAAAGTTCTCGTCCATCGGTGGTTACCGGAATGCCAACAATAATAATAACAAGGTCTTACTGATATATTGTACACCAGGGTGTTTACATAAGAAGGGAACTATTACTGCTTAGATCTCATAAACCACAAGAAAGGTTAAACAAAACAATGGAAAAGAAAAGGTGATCATCAAACTAAACAGAACAATGGAAAGGAAAATGTGTTTAAACACATAATTCAAGGGGTATATCATTCCCGAGGACAAGCAGCGCATGATATCCATGACGGGATATAATTGTAGAAAACCCTTTAGGAAAGGGGAAAAGATGTATTTCCAACAATCCATCGACATGTCAAAAAGGATGTATTTCCAACATTATATGAACAAGTTTGTGTTGGGGAAGGCAATGATGTTGTCGATGATAACACAAATCATCGAGGGGCAAGGATTGCATTTCTCATTATGAATTCGATTAATATCCTGGAAGAGCTCAGGATGTTGATGATGATCACGACACATTTATCGAGAGATTTCATGAAGATGTAATCAATCGGCGATAACATCAAGTCAAGGAATGATGAAGCGAAAGGTTACTAGAACCAAGGGTACGACACAAACTAGAAATCCAGCTTGCTGTTCAAGGCGAAAAGATATGACGAGGAAGATCGACGTAAGATTACCTCATCGTCGAAATTTGTGCTCCGAGAAGAAGGACCAGGTAACATAGTTAAAATCATCACGAAAATGATATAGCCAACCAGGCTAGGAATGACTTGAAGGATTATTAAACTCATAAGCAACGAAAATTACTTAGAGTTATTGAATCAAAGTGCGGAATTGATTCACTTATCGGTGTTCTCGAGTGACTAATAATTCAAAACCGAGGGAAATCTGAAATCAGTGAGAGGTAATACTAGAAGAAGACTCATAGGAAGCAACACAGTTCTTTGATATTCTCGAGATACCGGAGAGCAATAGTCGAAGGAAGATCAAAATAGAGGTTGTGAAGATGCATTGATATGCAGAAGACAAGTGCTTTAACTTGTCCAAGAAATGGAATCAAAGAAAAACAATCATGGTCGGAACCACGGTTTCAAAGGACCAAGCATAGATACAAGATGAAGTTATAACAAGGGGAATAATATTATTATCAGAAGCTTCATGATAAGTTCCACATCGGGTCCATGGGCATGAACACAAAGTTCAAGGTCGACTCCCACTTCTACAATGCATAACATTTCATTCACTCCTCGTTTTTGAAGAATTTGTAGTGCGAAAGATTTATCTGGTGAAGCACCAGAAGAGTATGACACACATCTCTTTCGAGTTCACACAAATTAGGGAAGGCATAGACTCAACCCGTAGGGGTATCTTAGGAACACATACCACTAACTTCTAGAGCATATAACACTAGCTCAATAACAGAGCATGGTTGACAATAAGCAAAGGATACAATTTACCTAAGGCAATATGTATCAGGGGAAGAGCGCACGAGATTTTGAATAAGAAGGACATTGCCGGATAATAATCCAACAAGGGGTCTTATGGTCTACAACGGAGCTGATGCGAGTATCAGTACTCTATCAGAGGAAGAAAGAATGCAAGGAGATCAGATTATAGAAAAATCTGACTAACTCAAAGTTTAATTAACAAAGGAATTATGAATTCCAATACAAGGGATCAGAAGCAATGCTTTGATTAGGTATGGATAAGTTGAATAGCCTTAGGGGTACAATTGATGACAATTTGATTGGTCGAGATCCAGCTCGTGTTTAAAATGACGTCTGAGCCAGAAGGAGGAATTCTAGGTTCTGATTGAGGATTGCGTGCATTCGCAACACATTGAATCAAGGTACTCAAAATGATAATGACAAAGGATGACAATAAGATTACCAGACTTACGGGATTAATCCTAATGCAAGCAAGCAAGAATTTCAAGAGCAATAGGCTGCTGAGGATTTTTGGAAGATCGAATGGTATTTTGAAGACTTTTATGAAATACATGAATCAACTGGGGATGAGTGGATACTCGGTAAGTGCGAGAAATTATCCATAGGGGTATTCAGGCGGTAAAGAACTACAAGGCAGTAGGCACAAAGAATTCTCGGAACAATAGAGAGAATTTCGGGGGTATCTTGTAATAACAAGATCAACGGGGAATGATTGTATGAATGGAAAGTGTACATGGTTATCCATAGGGGGTTTATCGATGAAAGGGAATTGCAAAAGCGATGGCACATAGTCTCGAGAGAACATCGCAGAGTATCTTTGGAATCTTCTGGTGCAGTAGGTGATCATCTGTAATAAGGGGCTCTCTGGGTGGATGTGATCACGGGATCCTAATGTTAGAGTTAGTAAATTCATTTCAACCCGAATAGAAGAGAGATTAGAGTCCTAGAGTATAGGTTGAGGAATAAAAGATCCTAATACAACCCAATGGCGACGTGGGCCCGTAAGCCACACAGCCAAGTCAGTAAAACAGTTTTGGATGACTAGACTCAACTTTGGCCAAGGAGTTGGAAAGGGGGATCCTACAGGCAGTCGACTCCGATACCAACTTGTGACGCCCTCGATTCAATCGTACACTAATCATACACGCAAATGTGTATGATCAAGATCAAGGACTCACGAGAAGATATCACAACACAACTCTAGATACAAATTAAAATAATACAAGCTTTATATTACAAGCCAGTGGCCTCAAGGGCTCGAATACATCAGCTCAAATACACAAGAGTCAGCAGAAGCCACAATATCTGAGTACAGACATAGGTTAGACAGCCTGCCTTAAGAAGGCTAGCACAAAAGCAACAATGATCAAAAAGGCAAGGCCTCCTGCCTGGGAGCCTCCTAACTACTCCTGGTCGTCGGCGGCCTCCACGTAGTAGTAGGCACCCTCGTTGTAGTAGTAATCGTTGGTGGTGTCGTCTGGCTCCTGGGATCCGTCATCTGGTCGCAACAATCGGGTATAGGGGAAAAAGAGGTAGCAAAGCAACCGTGAGTACTCATCCAAAGTACTCGCAAGAAAGGATCTACACTAAGTATGCATTTGTATCAAATGGAAGGGTTGTATCTGTGGACTAAACTACAAAATGCCAGAATAGAGGGGGAAACCTAGTCCTATCGAAAACTAGCATCTTCAGTGGCCATGTAGCATTAGAAGAGTACAGACTAGCATAAAGTAAAGTAGTAGTAGTGTCATCAACCTCGCCCAGAGATCCTTCCTCGACTCCCTGCGAGAAAGCAATCCCAGAGCCATACTATCCAGTTATCACCTCAAATATCCAGTTCTAGTTATATCGGTCGGGATACAACTCCAAGTGTCCATTACCTTAGGACAGGCTATCGATAGATGTTTTCTTCCCTGCAGGGGTGCGCCAACTTACCCACCACGCTCGATTAACTCCGGCCGGACACACTTTCCTGGGTCATTCCCGGCCTTGGCCAAACAATACGCCGCAACCCGACCTAGGCTTAATAGAGAGGTCAGCACGTCGGACTAAGCCTATGCCCCCAGGGGTCATGGGCCATCTCCCCGGGAACTCCTGCACGTTGCACACGCGGCCAGTGAGCAGACCTAGCTACCTCCTTAAATAAGGCAGGAGCTTATGCAGTCCAACCCGGTGCGCGCCGCTCAGTCGCTAGCGTCTATTAAGCTTGGACTGATGTATACGACGCAGAACGCCCATACTATGCCCACGTGATGGTTAGTGCTATCAGGCCAGAGGCCCCTCAGACAAAATATCCAAACCGTTAGTGTGTTGGTAGTGCGGTCACGAGCATAGACTCATGAAAGATGTGACCCCGTTGCCCCGTCTCGAGTACTTGCGGCAATGGCTAAGAATGCCCGACCACGCCTCGTAAGTATCTCGTGGGCACCTTCCAGGACAACTGTCGGTGTCAAAATCGGCGGATCTCGGGTAGGGGGTCCCGAACTGTGCGTCTAAGGCGGATGGTAACAGGAGGCGGGGGATACAATGTGTACCCAGGTTCGGGCCCTCTCGATGGAGGTAATACCCTACTTCCTACTTGATTGATCTTGATGATATGAGTATTACAAGAGTTGATCTACCACGAGATTGTAGAGGCTAAACCCTAGAAGCTAGCCTACGATTATGATTGTTGTTGTCCTACGGACTAAACCATCTACTTTATATAGACACCGGAGGGGGCTAGGGTTACACAGAGTCGGTTACAAGGGAGGAGATCTACATATCCGAATTGCCAAGCTTGCCTTCCACGCAAACGAGAGTCCCACCCGGACACGGGACGAAGTCTTCAATCTTGTATCTTCATAGCCCAACAGTCCGGCCGTACGAGGACCCCCTAATACAAGACTCCTTCAGTAGCCCCTGAACCAGGCTTCAATGACGATGAGTTTGGCGCGTAGATTGTCTTCGGCATTGCAAGGCGGGTTGTTCCTCCGAATACTCCATAGAATATTTTGAACACAAGGATAGTGTCCGGATCTGCAAAATAAATTCCACATACCACCGTAGAGAGTACAATATTTCCACAAATCTAATCTGCTAACAGCTTTCCATAACATGACATCATGCCATGGCCCGGTCATTATTCGAACCGTTTTTCTCAACCAGCTACTGCACACATATTGCGAGCCGGTTTTCTTGGCACATCTTGTCGAAGCAAAGATCGTATCCCCTTATCACGTGATTCTCATAAATACGGGTGTGGGTAATCCAACCGCGCCATCAATCACGGCGCTTGGGGAATAACCGAGTTTACCAGGCAGGTGGGGAGGCGCATAATTTCTTCCGCCCTTATAAAGGGACATGGACTCCTCCTGTTCACCCATGCCTTCTTCTTCCCTGCCCATCCATTCTCGCGCACTCGAGCTCCAGCACCCAAGTTCGTATTTTCTCCGAAAAACCACTCCAAACATGTCCGGAGTGGGAGGCAAGTGGATGGTCTCCTCCGTTATAGAGGAGAACATTATGAAGCTCCGGGAAGCCGGATACCTGGCCGCAGATATCATGCACCGGCTCCCAGACGCGGGGCAGATCGTCTCTACCCCGGAACCCCATGAAAGGGTGGTATTCCTTACCCATTTCATCCATGGGCTGGGATTTCCCCTCCACCCATTTGTT
Source organism: Triticum dicoccoides (assembly GCF_002162155.2). Classification (NCBI taxonomy): domain Eukaryota; kingdom Viridiplantae; phylum Streptophyta; class Magnoliopsida; order Poales; family Poaceae; genus Triticum; species Triticum dicoccoides. The sequence goes on from NC_041388.1 coordinate 583,895,139, forward strand.
CGCGGGCTCATGTTCTACTACGGGCTAGACTTCCATGATCTGGCCCCCAATTTCATCCTCAACATCTCGGCGTTTATCATCGTGTGCGAGGCCTTCCTCTGCATCAAGCCCCACTTCGGTCTGTGGCTGAAGACCTTCAATGTTAAACCGAAGGTGGTGGTCGTCCAGCAAGCGGAGTGCGGAGGCGCCATGGTGGAAATTATGCGCAACGTCACCTGGCTCGAAGGCTCCTATGTGGATACAGTGAAGGGGTGGCAATCGGGGTGGTTCTACATCACCGAGCCGCATAACACCAACTGGGTGGCGGCCCCCGAATTCCGATCTGGCATCCCCATGCGGCTCAGCTCCTGGAAAGAGAAGGGCCTATCCTGGGGTTCATCGGTGGAGCTGACCGGACTCCAGCACTGTGTTAAAAACATGATAAGCATGAAAATCAAGCTTGTCAATGTGGTCCAGGTCATGCTCTTCTGCCGGATCCTGCCGTGTCAAAGACGGGCATTCAACATGTGGGAGTTCGACCCGGCTAAGCACCAGACGCTGCGAGAGCTCTTCGACACGACACACCAGGACATTCAGAGGATGTTGTTCAAGTCCGTTGAGGTACCTCCTCCCCTTACCGAGGGCGAACTCATGCAAAGCGCCCTGCCAATCTGGTAAGCTCCTTATATCTCATAAGATGTTTCTTTTCTAGGTATAATCATGTGGGGGATCTAAGCCTCCACGTCATTTAACAAGAATGGGTCGCGACAGCAGAGCGGATCGATTGTCCGGCCCCACTGCCCGAGGATCCAACAGGGGCTCTCTTAACGGAAATGTTGGTTCTGACGCCCTATGAGGCGCCGGAGAAGAAGGCCAAGAAGAAGGCCGTGGGGACCAGGAAAGGTCTCCGACGCAACGTCGTATCAGACTCATCGTCCGATAACATCGAGGCACCCTCCTCCCACGAAAACGAGGAGGAGGAAGAGGAAAGTTCTTCCCCCTTGGCCGGGGGAGACAAGAAAAGGAAGGCCGCCCCGTCAGGGGAAGCCGAAGGGTCCAAGAAGGGAAGGACTCTTCTTCCGGACTGCTCCACGGTGGCCGCTTTTAGAGACGAGGAGTGGTTACCCAGGGACAAGCCCCTGGCGAAGTCGTAAGTATCCAGATACCGTAATAATTCTTGGTATGTTTTATTTTATTGCTTCTTATCATGCCAAACATGACCATGCAGCCCATCCAAAGCCCATATCGACGTATCCTCATCAGATGAGTCTTTGGGCCCGTCGAAGATGAATATCAATTCACTCCCGACTGCCTCCTCCCCCCGCCCTACGGACGATGTCGAGGTGTTGTCTCAAAGGGTGCTGAACCAAGGGGAGACAATTCCGGAGGCGCCCCAAGGCGACATTCCGGACGCTGGGCGCACGAGGGGCAAGACTCCCATGGGGTCTAATGTCAGGGGCAGCAAGTCTAAGAGGGACAAGCTGTCTGTGCCAATGGCCTCTGTCCATCCAGAGGCGTCGGACAATTTGCTGGAAGCGCTTCGCGGCGCTTCCATTGACGAAGAGCACCGCACTATCATGAGTGCGGTGGTCAAGAAGGTTCGGTCCGCCAAAAGCGGACTGATTGAAGCCTGTGCCAGCCTCCTAACAGGCTTTGAGGTAAGTAATCAAATTATGAGAAAATGTTATATCATAGACAGTAGCCCCTGATGCTCTGTTTGGTGTTCGCGAAGAAAGGCCGAATAGAGGATCAAATAATAATCATAGGACTCTAATCAGAATATGTCTATGTGAATAAGCAGGCTTCACTGCTGGCTGCTGCCGCTCACACGGTGGAGGTCTCCGCACTGAAGCGGGACCTTGAGCGGTCCGAGGAAGAGCTCGGCCTTAACAAGAGGCAGCTCGAAGAGAACAAAGGTAAGTAATACCTCGTCTATTTATTGAGAAAGAAAAAGGAAACTGATTGTTAGATCACAGGATCGTCGTGCATTTTGCTAGGGGCCACGACCGAAGTGGCAGCCCTGAAGCAGGCGCTGTCCAAGGCCGAAGGCAATGCAGCCAAGGAGCGCGCCAAGCGCGAGAATCAAGAGGCCCGAGTCGGCGAGGTTCAACAAGAGCTCCAGCAGTTTTCAAGAAGTACGAGTCCTTGGAGTGTGACTCTAAGACGCAAGGGTCCGAGCTTGCAGAGGCCCTCAAGAACGCACAAAATGCCAAGGCCGAGGTTCAAAAGGCCCTCCAGGAAATTAAGGCGGTCAGGAAAATAGCAGCGGGTAAGGCATTCTTTATGCAAAGCAAGCATGTGAAGGAAACTTTCCTTTAACTTACCCGAATTCGGAGCTCTCCAGGAGCGTTCGTAGATCTACCCAGCAGTGTGTCGGATGCCACGGAGTTCTACCGGGCCGAGGGAGGGAGCTCAACGGAGAAGTTGTTCTGGTCTCAGTATATTGGGACCGAACATCCGATGCCCTTGAGCGACCAGTTGAAGCAACTGGTCGAGCTTCACAAGGCGGCCGAACTGGCCATGAAGGGCCTCACAGTACGGATCTGGCCTGGCGAGCCCCTGCTCGGTAGCTATTTCGGCCTGGTAACGCGGCTTGTGAATGCATGCCCCCGGCTTGAAGTCATAAAGCGGTCTGTCTGCATTGAGGGTGAACGCAAGGCTTTTGCCCGGGCGAAAGTGCACTGGGCGAAGATGGACGCCGAAAAGCTGGTGAAGGAGGGGCCGCCGGAGGGCAAGGTGAAGGAAATATGCCCTAGAGGCAATAATAAAGTTATTATTTATTTCCTTATATCATGATAAATGTTTATTATTCATGCTAGAATTGTATTAACCGGAAACATAATACATGTGTGAATACATAGACAAACAGTATGGCACTAGCATGCCTCTACTTGACTAGCTCGTTGAATCAAAGATGGTTAAGTTTCCTAGCCATAGACATGAGTTGTCATTTGATTAACAGGGTCACATCATTATAGAATGATGTGATTGACTTGACCCATTCCGTTAGCATAGCACTTGATCGTTTAGTTTGTTGCTATTGCTTTCTTCATGACTTATACATGTTCCTATGACTATGAGACTATGCAACTGCCGTTTACCGGAGGAACACTTTGTGTGCTACCAAACATCACAACGTAACTGGGTGATTATAAAGGTGCTCTACAGGTGTCTCCGAAGGTACTTGTTGGGTTGGCGTATTTCGAGATTAGGATTTGTCACTCCGATTGTCGGAGAAGTATCTCTGGGCCCACTCGGTAATGCACATCACTATAAGCCTTGCAAGCATTGCAACTAATGAGTTAGTTGCGGGATGATGTGTTACGGAACGAGTAAAGAGACTTGCCGGTAACGAGATTGAACTAGGTATTGAGATACCGATGATCGAATCTCGGGCAAGTAACATACCGATGACTAAGGGAACAGCGTATGTTGTTATGCGGTTTGACCGATAAAGATCTTCGTAGAATATGTAGGAGCCAATATAAGCATCCAGGTTCCACTATTGGTTATTGACCAGAGACGTGTCTCGGTCATGTCTACATAGTTCTCGAACCCATAGGGTCCGCACGCTTAAAGTTTGATGACGGTTATATTATGAGTTTATGTGTTTTGATGTACCGAAGGAGTTCGGAGTCCCGGATGAGATCGGGGACATGCCGAGGAGTCTCCAAATGGTCTAGACGTAAATATCGATATATTGAACAACTATATTCGGACATCGGAAAGGTTCCGAGTGATTCGGGTATTTTCGGGAGTACCGGGGAGTTACGGGAATTCGTATTGGGCCTTAATGGGCCATACAGGAAAGGAGAGAAAGGCCTCAAAGGGTGGCCGCACCCCTCCCCATGGGCTGGTCCGAATTGGACTAGGGAGGGGGTGCGCCTCCTTCCTTCCTTATCCTTTTCCCTTCCCTTTCCTTCTCTCCTACTCCTACTACTTGGAAGGGCTCCTAGTTCTACTAGGAAAGGGGGAATCCTACTCCCGGTGGGAGTAGGACTCCCCTAGGGCGCGCCATAGAGAGGGCCAGCCCTCCCCCTCCTCCACTCCTTTATATACGGGGGCAGGGGCACCCCAAAGACACAACAATTGATCTCTTGATCTCTTAGCCATGTGCGGTGCCCCCCTCCACCATAATCCACCTCGATCATATCATAGCGGTGCTTAGGTGAAGCCCCGCGTCGGTAGAACATCATCATCGTCACCACGCCGTTGTGCTGACGAAACTCTCCCTCAACACTCGGCTGGATCAGAGTTCGAGGGACGTCGTCGAGTTGAACGTGTGCAGAACTCGGAGGTGCCGTGTGTTCGATACTTGATCGGTCAGATCATGAAGACGTACGACTACATCAACCGCGTTGTGCTAACGCTTCTGCTTTCGATCTACGTGGGTACGTGGACAACACTCTCCCCTCTCATTGCTATGCATCACCATGATCTTGCGTGTGCGTAGTATTTTTTTTGAAATTACTATGTTCCCCAACACAAGGAGCATCGCCACCCCGAAAAGTATTATGACAGTGTCCTGAAGGGTGCTCGCCTTGTGGCAGAGGAATGTGCTAAGGATGTAATATTTGAATGAATGTACTCATGTGATCCTGTAATGTGAAACGAGTTCATGTGCACTATGTAACGCTTGTTGATTTAAGATATTACCTTCTGTGCGGCCGTTTATAAAATTTGAGAGTTGGCGAGTCGTCGGCTTCTGCCCCCATGTAACTAGTACTGAGGTGATCGGGATAAACCTGATCACTCTTTATCCCAGTTTTGGGTCCTTCGAAGGAGGTGTTCAGCACAACGAACTAGGCAACCGGACTATAAAGCTTTATCACTCTCACTTAGCCATAGAAGTCTACAATTTTAAATTTTGGCGAAGCCCCTAGTATTCGGAAGGCCGAACTTGGGGCGCTATGTACGCCTAAATCGGACAAGGCCGACTCCTTGCCCGAAGCGGAAAAAATCTTTAAGGATTTGAGACCTCTCGAATAGCGATCAGCTCTCGCCGCATCATGACAGTCAGTTTTCGGCTTTCTCTACTAAGGTGCTCGTTTGGAAGAACTGGGACACAATCGCAGTAGTTCTCCCAGTGCTACCTTAGCCAATATAGCGGAACGTAAGGTACCAAAACATGGGAGCCGGGCAAATCCAACTATTGACCCAAGGCTTGATTCGGAGCTGATGCATATAATGTTATAAGTTCGAGGTGCCGCATTGTCGAAAGTGTTCGGACTTTTCATGCCGTGTTATGGGGTAAACTGAAGCCCCTGGCGCACTGGTCATGCAATAATGAGCTAATGGTGTACATTTAAATGATATGTCAAAGCGTATGCATACATGTAGTGCAATAAGTAAAAAATAGGACTATTTGACATGTCCTATCCAAGGTCAAGCTGCGTGTGGGTATGCAAAACAGGTATATCGATCATTATCAGAGACCACCTGAGGATTCCCTTGTACGTCAAAGCTTCTTGCTTCCTTGGTGTTTCCTTCCCGTGACGGGTCCGATAATCAGACGATCGGAGAGGGCCTTCAGAGAATAGGGGCCTGAAAGGAATAAAATGCTAAAGGTATACGTGTCCTGAAGGGGTTGAGCCGCATTGCGGGCCGTGCCATGGCCGTGCCTCCGCCTATGCCCATGGTATCTTGAGTGCGTAATTATGTACGCGCGGTGCAAATTTCGCCGCTTGACTGGGACTAGGACGGAGGCCGAATTGCTAGGCGAGCTCTAAACGGGCCTAGCGATCCTCTTGCAGGGTACTCTAGACTCGCTTGAAGGTGTCCGGGGTCTTTTTCGCCGAATTGGCGGTTTGCCTCATAAGGCTGCTTCGTGCTTCTGCTGCGAGGGCCGCAGTGTGCTCCTCCGTGCGAAGCGAGCGTTATGTGTTTCATTAACTGTTATAACCCCGCGAGGTCCAGGCATTTTGAGCTTGAGTTATGCATAATGCGGTACCGCATTGAATCTGGCAAATGTGGTTCGTCCGAGCAGTGCGTGATAGCCACTGCGAAAGGGGACGATATCGAAGATTAACTCCTCGCTTCGGAAGTTGTCCGGTGATCCGAAGACCACCTCCGGTGTGATTGAGCACGTGCAACAAGCCTCTACACCTGGGATCACACCTTTAAAGGTGGTTTTGGTGGGTTTGATCCTCGAGGGGTCTATGCCCATTTTACGCACTGTATCCTGATAGAGCAGGTTCAGGCTACTGCCACCGTCCATAAGGACTCGAGTGAGGTGAAATCCGTCAATGATGGGGTCAAGGACCAATGCGGCAGAACCGCCATGACGGATACTGGTGGGGTGGTCCCTGCGATCGAAGGTGATCAGACAAGAAGACCATGGATTGAACTTTGGGGCGACTAGCTCCATCACATAGAAGTCCCTCAGTGCACGCTTCCGTTCCCGCTTGGGAATATGGGTTGCGTATATCATGTTTACCGTTTTCACTTGGGGAGGAAATTTCTTCCGTCCTCCTATGTTCGGCGGCCGGGGCTCCTCCTCGTCGTCGCTATGCAGCCCCTCTTCCTTGTTTTCGGCATTCAACTTGCCGGCCTGTTTGAACACCCAACATTCTCTTTTGGTGTGGTTGGCTGGTTTATCGGGGTGCCGTGAATTTGACACAAACGATCAAGTGTGCGGTCCAAGCTGGACGGGCCCAGATTGCTTCTTTTGAACGGCTTTTTCCGCTAATCGGATTTAGAGCCACTGAACCCGGCATTAACTGCTGTGTCTTCGGTGTTATCGCCGTTGTTGCAATGCTTGTGTCTGTTGCGACGTGGCCTGCCGTTGCTATCTTTGGCATCTGAATTGCCAGGGTTTCTTGATGTGTTGTTGCTGCGAGCCAGCCATCTATCCTCGCCCGCACAAAAGCGGGTCATGAGTGTCGTGAGGGCTGCCATGGACTTCGGCTTTTCTTGGCCGAGGTGTCGGGCGAGCCACTCATCGCGGATGTTATGCTTAAATGCCGCTAAGGCCTCGGCATCCGGGCAGTCGACGATTTGGTTCTTTTTAGTTAGGAACCGAGTCCAGAATTTCCTGGCTGATTCCCCTAGTTGTTGGGTTATGTGACTCAAGTCATCGGCATCTGGTGGTCGCACATAAGTGCCTTGGAAGTTATCAAGGAATGCGTCTTCCAAGTTCTCCCAACTACCAATGGAGTTTGCCGGCAGGCTATTGAGCCAATGCCGAGCAGGTCCTTTGAGTTTTAATGGGAGGTACTTGATGGCATGTAGATCGTCACCGCGGGCCATGTGGAGGAGTAAATCTTCGATCCATACCGCGGGGTTTGTTGTGCCATCATATGATTCAATATTCACGGGTTAAGAACCTTCTGGGAATTCGTGGTCCATTACTTCATCAGTGAAGCATACGTGGTGTGCGGCGCCTCTGTGCCGGGCTATATCACGACGCAATTCATATGAGTCTTATCTGCTATATTCGGCCCGGCCAGATTTGCTTTTAGTATATCCGGCGTGACGGTCGTCGTCATTCGTTGGGGCGCGCCCTCGTGATCCCTAGATCGATCTTGTATGTCCTACTTTGTTTTCCAATATGTCTTGCAGGTCCTGCATGTTGCCCCGGGCCTTGGTGTTTTTGTTTGACTGGCGACGGGGTGCGGGCTGGACTTCGGGCTGATACGCCGCTTTGTCTCGGCCACGAGGTGGCCGGTCAGCCGCATCATACGCTGGTAGTGTAGGCTTTAATGCTTCCTCCTCGAGTTGGGGTAGCAACCTGTGCTTTGGGTAATTTTTGGTTGGGCGCTCGAGTTCGTATTCCTCGGCTGCCAGCACCTCGGTCCATCTATCCGCTAGCAGATCTTGATCAGCTTGAAGCTGCTGTTGCTTTTTCTTCAGGCTTTTTGCCGTGGCTATAAGCCGGTGCTTGAAGCGCTCCTGCTCGACGGGATCCTCAGGCACGATAAATTCTTCGTCGCCGAGGCTCACCTCATCATCGGAGAGAGGCATGTAATTGTCATCCTCTGATTCTCCGTCTGCCGCCTGTTCCTGAGGGCTAGCTTGCCCATCCTCCCACTTGAAGCCTGGCTAGAGGGGATTGTCTTCGGCATTGTCCGCGGCATTATTTTCTCTTGTGCCGGTACCACTGCTTTTGCTATGGTGGGGCTTAGAGCGACGCCGATGACGCTGGTGCTTAGATTGCTTCTCGAGGGGATTATCCTCCGTTGCCTTATAACCAACGCTTTCTTTGGGGGTGTCCACCATGTATATATCATATGATGAGGTGGCTGTCCAGCGCCCTGTGGGAGGTGGTTCCTGTTCTTCTCCTGCATCGTCGTCCATACCGTCGATGTCTTCGGAGCCGAAATCAAGCATGTCGGTTAAGTCATCGACAGTGGCTATTAAGTGGGTGGTGGGTGGGGGACGAATTTCTTCGTCGTCCGCTTCCCACTCGAGCCGGACACAGTTTGGCCAAGGGCCTCCTGACAAGGAGAGAGACCTTAATGAATTTAGCACGCCGCCCAAGGGAGAGTGCTGAAAGATATCCATGGAGCTGAACTCCATGATCGGTGCCCAATCAGATTCGATAGGCACGGCGCAGGCGGCTCGGAGCCTGTGGCCGGGGACGAATCCAAGGGTCTGGCAACACAGTCTCATAGGAGGCGAAGTCAGTATTTGGCTCTATCGCCGCTAGGTGTGCGGCCTCCGTGGCGGGGTCCATCCACCCGTCCTCGGACGGCACAATCTGCTCCAGATTGAGGGCCGGAGTAGCCACAGGTGTGATCTCCCGAACACCGTCCGACGGCAGAGCTAAGTCATGCTCGTCGCGACTGTGCGGCGCACCTGACATGGGCTCGAATCCGTCGAAGATCAAGTCTCTGTGGATGTCGGCAATATAGTTCAAGCTTCCAAACCTGACCTGATGGCCAGGGCGTAGCTCTCGATCTGCTCCAGATGGCCAAGCAAGTTGGCCCGCAGTACGAAGCCGCCGAATACGAAGATCTGTCCGGGGAAAAAAACCTCACACTGGATCGCATCATTGTCGATGACCGAATGAGCCATCAAGCCTTATGGTGATGGCACAGTGGAACTCTCAATGAAAGCACCAATGTCGGTGTCAAAACTGGCAGATCTCGAGTAGGGGGTCCCGAACTGTGCGTCTAAGGCGGATGGTAACAGGAGGCGGGGACACAATGTTTACCCAGGTTCGGGCCCTCTCAATGGAGGTAATACCCCACTTCCCGCTTGATTGATCTTGATGATATGAGTATTACAAGAGTTGATCTACCACGAGATCGTAGAGGCTAAACCCTAGAAGCTAGCCTATGGTTATGATTGTTGTTGTCCTACAGACTAAACCCTCAGGTTTATATAGGCACCGGAGGGGGCTAGGGTTACACAGAGTCGGTTACAAGGGACGAGATCTACATATCCGAATTGCCAAGCTTGCCTTCCACGCAAAGGAGAGTCCCTCCCGGACACGGGAAAAAGTCTTCAATCTTCTATCTTCATAGCCCAACAATCTGGCCAAAGGATATAGTCCGGCCGTCCGAGGACCCCCTAATTCAGGACTCCCTCAACAACCCGACCCCACATCACTCGCAATTAAGCTCGCGCGGGCGCCCCTCAGGGACGACCCGTCTTTAGAACATGGTTGAGTGTAAAGTCATAGTAACCATAGTAACTGTGTGTCTAACACCAAGGGGAACCCTGAGGAACCACCCTCGATGGATTCCACTTGATGTAATCATCAAGGTGAACGTAAGAGGAACCACCCTCGAGGTTCGCACTTGAGGGGTTGCACGATAGAGTCGTATCGGAAGAGGTTAAGGAGGAAATCACCCTCGATGACCACGACCGAATAGCTACACTACAAAGATCTCATCAGGAGTGATGTATGAGGTTCCACCCTCGGCACTCGATGGTAAATCTGCAGAGTCGAGCAACAAAAGGGGCGTGACGTGATGTGAGGTGTCGGGCTATGGTCGTCGATCACGTTGATCGAGTCGTCGATGATGAAGCAGGGCAACAAGGACCAGGTGGGGGTCACTAATGGATCACTAACCAACCTATACTAAGTAGTTTAGGATAAGGAGGTAAGGTAACAATAAGCAGGTCACAAAAGCAGGCTATGCATCAGAATAGGAGCAAACAATAACAGTAGCAAAATCTAATGCAAGCATGAGATAATGAAATGGGAGATATCGGGATGATCAAAGGGAGGCTTGCCTGGAAGCTCTGCTGAAAAAGAAGAAGGGTCATCGGTAACGTAGTCGAACACAGGGGCATCATCGGTCTCAGGGGCTACGGAGAGAAGAAGGGGAAGAAACAGTAAATACAAAGCAAACAAAGGTACCACTAAGCATGACATGACGAAAAGCAGAACTAGGGTCGACCTAACGTAGTACTGCATGATAAAGGTGAAGGGGGGATTCAACCGGGAATGTTTTCCCGGTTCCGGACCTGTGTTAGACAGATGACCAGAGGGGGGATGTTCCATGTTCAGATAGTTAGAGGCATCTGACAGGTAAATGGACAGCATATTCAGATTCGTCTCGTCGTTCTGAGCAACTTCCATGTATAAAACATTTTCATCTGAGCTAGGGTTGAATTTCTACGGATTTCCAGAGTTTATACAATTTTTTGGAATTTCTGGTTTTATTTTAATCCGAAATTAACCACTGAAATTGCTAAGTGTACCCAGAAGTACACCCACCGAGGGATGACTGGTGGGCCAGGTCAACTACTCACTCAGCAGTTGACTAGTCAAAGGGCTGACTGGGGTCCACCTGTCATTGGCCCAGCTAGTAACAGATTGATTATACTATTTTGTTAACTTAAATAGCAGGTGGGGCCTGGTGGTAAGTGATAGTGGCTAAACTAATGTTAGTAATTAATCTAACTAACCTAATTAGTAGGGGGCCACATGGTCGTGGGCCATTATTTCTAATCTAACACACACACACAAACACGGATATACTCAGGGCCGGCCAAGGCATAGCCAACCACCATGGCTGGGCACGCACGCTCGCGTGCGACGGCCATGGCCAGGCGCTTGGTGCGGGAGGGGCCAGGAGGGCGCGGCCTCGCTTGGGCAGACACGCGCGGGCCATGTGCGTGCGTGCAGCGGCACGGGGTGCCGGCGCGCCGACGCGGAGGCAAGTGCAGCGGCGATGGCGAAAGCGACGGGCGAGTGGCCGGGGCAGCGAGTAGCGGTAGTATGCGGCAGCTATCAGCCCGGAGCAACGCTTAGGAGCAGTAGCGACTAACTAACAGGAGCAGCAGGAAAACAGCAGCGTAGCAGCAAGTAGCGGCAGGCGCGGAGGCACGCGGATGATCCGAGGGTCACCGAAGCGCGGACGTCGACGGGCTCGAGCGGCTTCATGCTCGGCCACGGCGGGGAAACTACCTAGCGGGCGTGCGCGATGGCAAAGAGAAGGGGGAGGGCGAGTGGAGCTCACCGAGCGGCTCAAGGAGGCCGGCGAGGGGCTTAGTTGCTGCAGGGGAGGCTGGGATGACGGTGGTCGGCGACCGAGGCGGACGAAGGCGATGCAGCGCAGCGGGGCCATCCCAGCTCGCGTGCTTGGTCGGCGACGACGAGGCGGACGATGGGCGGAGAAAGAAGGGGTCTATGGCGCCGTCCACGCAGCTTCCCGCCTTGTTCCGATGCCCTGAACGGACGCGGACGAACATGACGAACCTCCAGGACGCGCCCCCGCACGCCGAGGAGGCCGGTGGATGCGTCAACAAGGGCGGGGCAGCGGTGATCGCGTGAGCTCGCAGGCTCAAATTCAAACCAGAGAGGAGGGGGCGAAGGGAGATCGAGGGGGGAATGGGCGAGTGCGATCTAGGGTTTCTCAGAGACGTGTTTATAGGCTTGGGGGAGCGACGTGGAGGGCATCCACGGTCATGGCACACGGGATGTGCGCCACACACCCTTCTGCCTCCTGTAGCGAGGTGGAAGAAAGCCCAGGTTGGGCTAGGCCGCACTGTAGTCAGTGGGCTCAAGTGCAAAGAATGCACTCGGCCTTTTGTGTAGCTAGTTGGGTCAAAGTGCCCAGTAGAACCTCTATCCCTTTTTTGTTACTATTTTTTATAACTCTATTTCGCATATTAATTTGTTAGAAAAAGAGTTTTGTAAAAAGTGTAGATGGCCACATAATTAATATTGCAATATTTTGAGACCACACACAAAGTTTCACATCATTTAGAAAATTATAAGTTTCTGCTTATTTTGAAAAATCCAATTTAAAAGCTTTTGGACCACTTATTAATTTCCTAGGAATTTCTTTGTGAGTCAAACCAAGTTGGTTTCAACATGGCATTGATCAGGGAAATTGTATAGAACTATTCGAACATTTTATTTTTATAGCTTGAGGAGAAATTTTTTGACTTGACTTATAAATTTGAATTTGAGGTCGGTTTGGGAACAAAGTGATGATTAGCAAAATTTAATTATGATGATGTGCATCATTAATAGGAGTTTACTGTAGCATGACACCCGGGGTGTTACACATCCCCAAGCTTAGGCTCTTCTACTCCTTATTCCTTCATCCATCGTAAGATAACCCAAACTTGAAAACTTCAATCACACAAAACTCAACAAAACCTTCGTGAGATCCGTTAGTATAAGAATAATAAATCACTACTATAAGGGTTGTATCAAACCAATTCATATTTTGTTCTTGCATTATATCTACTGTATTTCAACTTCTCTATGTCAAAAACTCATCAAAGAAAACCATAGAGCCATCAAAATAAGCACACAACACAAAAAAAACAGAATCTGTCAAAACAGAACAGTCTATAGCAATCTAACTATTTAGAATACTTCTGTAACTCCAAAAAATTTGAAAGGACGACCTAAGAAATTTGTATATTGATCTACTGCTAGTGGAGTGGGTATTTTATCGCTCTCTGGTAAAAAGTGATAATTATTTTCGTGAGCGCAAGAAATTCTGTTTTTTCAGCAAGATCAAACAACTATCACCCAAGAAGATCCTAAAGGCTTTACTTGGCACAAACACTAATTAAAACATAAATAACACAATCGTAACAATAGCATAATTGTGCCAACACTCAAAAATAGGAAGCAGAAAGAAAAAATAAAATTTATTCATTGGGTTGCCTCCCAACAAGCGCTATAGTTTTATGCCCTTAGCTAGGCATAAAGCAAGGATCTAAGTTTTGTGATCTTTGTTCTTAACCTTCTTAGAGGTGATTTCATCATGGTGTTTTGTAAACACAACATAAAACATATTGTCCATAGAAACCTTAGCATTCCTAAGTTGATGTTCATCATAACCTCTTTGATTCCCCGCAACAATCCAAGAGTAATGTTGGTAAAGATTATTGAAAACTTGTTGGATTATATCTAGAACGGGGACTTCCTTTTTGAGATTCTCATCAAAGATTTTATTATCCCCAAGCAAATGTCTTAAAGCGTAATCACTATTGTAAAGAATTTCATCTATCACAGGTTTTTCATGATTCATTCCATAAAAATCAAAAATTTCCCTAGCTTCCTGTATTATGTAGTCAAACTCTTTCATAAGAACGAGAGTGACCAACTTTTTAGCCCTAGGATTCTTTATAACGGGAAGCACAAAAAACAATCTTTGCAAAGTAGGATGGGTATGAATAAATTTACTTTCAAGTTTCAGAACTAGTTCTGAAATATCATCCGCATAAGATCTAGTAGTTTTAAGTATAGGAGCATCATCAAGTCTTATATTCCCAACACAATTGAAAAATTCTTGGATACGTTCTTTTCCCATAACGTTCCCTTGCCCCAAGATAAAAGTTTTAGCATCCAGATTGCCTGTACGTCCAATTTTAGGAGTTAGGCCATCATCTATTGGTGCCATACCGAAAGCACTCATGATTGCAAGCAAATGATAGATCTGACGAGAAAACGACGAACGAAAAAGAGAGGCGAATAAAATGGCAATTTTTTGTGAAGTGGGGGAGAGGAAAACGAGAAGCAAATGGAAAATAATGTAAATTGCGAGGAGATGAGATTTGTGATTAGGAACCTGGTATATGTTGAAGATCCTCCCCGGCAACGGCGCCAGAAATTCCTTTTGATGTCGCTTGAAGCTACGCCGGTATTTCCCCAAAGAGGAAGGGATGATGCAGCACAACGGCAGTAGGCATTTCCCTCAGATATGAAACCAAGGTTATCGAACCAGTAGGAGAACAAAGCAACACAACATAAACATTACCTGCACACAAATAACAACTTCTCGCAACCCGACGTGTTAAAGGGGTTGTCAATCCCTTCCAGGGTACGGCGCCTCAAGATAGGCAAACAGACGTGAGGTAAATTTGTAGTAGATTGATAGATCGAACGCCAAATAAATAAATGAGAATAAATTGCAGCAAAGTATTTTTGGGTTAATAGATCTGAAAATAAACATAGAGGAAAATAGATTGCAAAGGCAAATAATATGAGAAAGAGACCCGGGGGCCGTAGGTTTCACGAGTGGCTTCTCTCGAGAAAGATAGCAAACGGTGGGTGAACAAATTACTGTTGGGCAATTGATAGAACATCAAATACTCATGACGATATCCATGCAATGATCATTACATAGGCATCACGGCCAAGATTAGTAGACCAACGCCTGCCTGCATCTACACATATTACTCCACACATCGACCGCTATCCAGCATGCATCTAGTGTATTATGTTCATGGAGAAACAGAGTAATGCAATAAGAACAATGACATGATGTAGACAAGATCTATCTATGTAGAGATAGACCCCATCGTTTATCCTTAGTAGCAACGATACATACGTGTCGGTTCCCCTTCTGTCACTGGGATCAAGCATCGTAAGATCGAACCCACTACAAAGCACCCTCTTCCCATTGCAAGACAAATAGATCAAGTTGGCCAAACAAAACCCAAATATCGGAGAAGAAATACGAGGCTATAAGCAATCATGCATAAAAGAGATCAAAGAAACTCAAATACTTTCATGGATATAAAAGATAGATGTGATCATAAACTCAAAGTTCATCGATCCCAACAAACACACCGCAAAAGAGTTACATCATATGGATCTCCAAGAGACCATTGTATTGAAAATCAAGAGAGAGAGAGAGAGAGAGAGGGAGAGGAAGCCATCTAGATACTAACTACGGACCCGAAGGTCTACAAAGAACTACTCACGCATCGTCGGAGAGGCACCAATGGAGGTGGCGAACCCCATCCGAGATGGTGTCTAGATTGGATCTGGTGGTTCTGGACTCTACGACAGCTGGATGAATATTTCGTCGACTCCCCTAGGGTTTTGGGAATATTGGGGTATTTATAGAGCAAATTAAGAGGTGGTCCGAGGGCACTCGAGGTGGGCACAACCCACTAGGGCGGCCTGGGCCTCCTGGCGCGCCCTAGTGGGTTGTGCTCCCCTCGGGGCACCCCCAGGCGCAGCCAGGGCCCGTTGTGTTCCTTCTGGCCCATAAAAATTCTTTGTAAAGTTTCATGGCATTTGGACTCCGTTTGATATTGATTTTCCATGATGTAAAAAACATGGAAAAAAACAACAATTGACACTTGGCACTATGTCAATAGGTTAGTACCAAAAAATGATATAGAATGACTATAAAATGATTATAAAACATCCAAGATTGATAATATAACAGCATGGAACAATCAAAAATTATAGATACATTGGAGGTGTATCACTGTCTTACACCCATTGTATGTGAACGTAGAGTCTAACATACCCGATCATCACGTGGTGCTTTTTGGCAATGGTGCATACTCAAGGAGAACACTTTTATCTTGAAATTAAGTGAAGGGATCATATTATAATGCTACCGTCGTTCTAAGCAAAATAAGATGCATAAAGGATAAACATCACATGTAATCAAAATATGTGACATGATATGGCCATCATCATCTAGTGCTTTTGATCTCCATCTCCAAAGCATCATCATGATCTCCATCATCACCGGCTCGACACCTTGATCTCCATCGTTGCATCGGGGTCATCTCGCCAACTATTGCTTCTACAACTATTGCTAACTCATAGCGATAAAGTAAAGCAATTACATGGCACTTGCATTTCATAGAATAATTAAGAGAAAACCCAGGCTCTCCTACTGGTTGTCGATATTACAAAACATGATCATCTCATACAACAATCTATATCACATCACGTCTTGACCATATCACATCACAAGATACCATGCAAAAACAAGTTAGACGTCCTCCACTTTGTTGTTGGAAGTTTTATGTGGCTGCTACGAGTAACTAGCAAGAACCGTTCTTAACTATGCAAAACCACAATGATGATTATCAAGTTTGCTGTTTTAACCTTCTTCAAGAACCGTCTGTAGTCAAATTCGATTAACCTAAAGTAGGATAAACAGACACCCGCCAGCCACCTTTATGCAAAACAAGTTACATGTCAGTCCGTGCAACCGGTCTCATGTATGTGGACATGTAAGGTTGATTCGGGCCGCTTCATCCCACAATACCGCCGAATCAAAATAAGACGTTGGTGGTAAGCAGTATGAACATCACCGCCCACAACTCCTTTCTGTTCTACTCATGCATATCATCTACGCATATACCTGGCTCATGATGCCACTATTGGGGAACGTTGCATGGAAAACAAAAATTTTCTACACACAAGCAAGATCTATCTATGGAGATGTGAAAGTGCAACTATCCCTAGGTGGTTTTGGTAATTCATAACAACATATAGCTCATTGAGCTAATGCTATTCCAAGATGATTATTTCAGGAAAGCTCAATGATTGGCATGGCATGAATGTGAAAGTGGAACCCTCAAAATGCTAAGGACAAAGAATTGGCTCAAGCTCAAAGATCAAGACTCTTCATTTTATATTTTAGTGATCCAAGATCACATTGAGTCTTTAGGAAAAGCCAATACTATCAAGGAGGGATGAGGTGTTGCTTAATGAGCCTCTTTCTTTATGTGCTTAGTGATATGCTCCAAAATCCTCAACCACTTTTCCATAGCCACAAATGACCTAAACCCTAAGCCAAACTCGGTCATACCGATTCTTTCAATCCGGCGCCACCGAGTTTCACTTGTTATTTGCCACTGCCAAACCCTAGCAATTCGGTCCTACCGATAGGGATCTCGATCTCACCGAGATGGGGTTGCAAACTCTCTGTTTCCCTTTCGTAACTTTTCGGTCTCAAGGAAAGAGCGAATTGGTCCCACCGAGATTGCAATGTAAACTCTATGTTTCCTTTTTGTAACATTTCGGTCTCACCGAAAGAGCAAATCGGTCCCACCGAGTTTACCTGACCAACTCTCTGGTTAGCTTATTGCCAAACTCGGTCTCACCGAGTTTGTGCAATCGGTCTCACCGAGATTACGTTATGCCCAAACCCTAACCGAATCGGTCCTACCGAGTTGCATGTCAGTCCCACCGAAATTCCTAACGGTCACTAGGTTTACTATTTCGGTCCGACCGAGTTTTCTGATTCGGTCCCACCGAGATTGGTAAATTGTGTGTAACGGTTGGATTTTGTGTGGAGGCTATAAATACCCCTCCACCTCCTCTTCACTCGTGGGTGAGAGCCATCAGAACACATACACCATTCCAACTCATATGTTCTGAGAAGGAACCACCTACTCATGTGTTGAGACCAAGATATTCCATTCCAACCATATGAATCTTGATCTCTAGCCTTCCCCAAGTTGCTTTCCACTCAAATCTTCTTTCCACCAGATCCAAATCCTATGAGAGAGAGTTGAGTGTTGGGGAGACTATCATTTGAAGCACAAGAGCAAGGAGTTCATCATCAACACACCATTTGTTACTTCTTGGAGAGTGGTGTCTCCTAGATTGGCTAGGTGTCACTTGGGAGCCTCCGACAAGATTGTGGAGTTGAACCAAGGAGTTTGTAAGGGCAAGGAGATCGCCTACTTCATGAAGATCTACCGCTAGTGAGGCAAGTCCTTCGTGGGTGATGGCCATGGTGGGATAGAAAAGGTTGCTTCTTCGTGGACCCTTCGTGGGTGGAGCCCTCCGTGGACTCGCGCAACCGTTACCCTTCGTGGGTTGAAGTCTCCATCAACGTGGATGTAGGATAGCACCACCTATCCGAACCACGGGAAAAACATCCGTGTCTCCAATAGCGTTTGAATTCTCCAAACCCTTCCCTTTATATTCTTGCAAGTTGCATGCTTTACTTTCCGCTGCCAATATACTCTTTGCATGCTTGCTTGAATAGTCTGATGATTGCTTGACTTGTCCTAAGATAGCTAAAATCTGCCAAGAACTAAAATTGGGAAAAGGTTAAGTTTTTATTTGGTCAAGTAGTCTAATCACCCCCCTCTAGACATACTTTCGATCCTACAAGTGGTATCAGAGCTTTGGTCTCCATTTGCCTTGATCTCCATAGCTTTTGGTGGTCATAGCCTTGGTTTCACAACCTAGGAGAGGATGGCGTCTAGCGAGGGAAATTATCACCGTAGAGGTCCTTACTTTGATGGCACTAATTTTGCTAGTTGGAAGCATAAAATGAAAATGCATATTCTTGGACATAACCCCGCCGTTTGGGCTATTGTTTGTGTTGGTCTGCAAGGTGACTTCTTTGATGGGAGAGAACCAAATCGTGAAGCTACCGCGGATGAGTTGAAGATGTTGCAATACAATGCTCAAGCTTGTGATATTCTCTTCAATGGATTATGCCCCGAAGAATTCAACAAAATCAGCCGTCTTGAGAACGCAAAGGAAATTTGGGACACTTTGATTGATATGCACGAAGGTACCGACTCCATCAAGGAATCCAAGTTGGATGTGCTCCAAAGTCAACTTGACAAGTTCAAGATGAAGGATGGTGAAGGTGTCGCTGAAATGTACTCTAGGCTTGCTCTCATCACAAATGAGATTGCCGGCTTAGGAAGTGAAGAGATGACCGATAGATTCATCATCAAGAAGATCCTAAGAGCCTTGGATGGGAAATATGATACCGTATGCACATTGATCCAAATGATGCCCAATTACAAAGATCTCAAACCAACGGAAGTGATTGGAAGGATTGTTGCTCATGAGATGTCACTCAAGGATAAAGAGGAACTTCACAACAAATCAAGTGGTGCCTACAAAGCCTCATGTGAAGTCCCCACATCATCAAGTGAGAAACAAAACTTCAATGAAGAATTGAGCTTAATGGTGAAGAACTTCAACAAGTTCTACAAGAGTAGAAGCAAAGATAGAAGCTTCAAGTCAAGGTCCTACAATGACAAAAGATCTTCTAGTCGAGAGCGAAACTGCTACAATTGTGGAAGACCCGGACACTATTCCAATGAGTGTACGGCTCCCTACAAGAGAAGAGAAGATTCTCCAAAAAGAAGAAGCAAAGAATCACCACCAAGAGAGAGAAGGAGTAGAGATGATCGTTATGAACGGAGATACTCACGGAGAAGCAAGGATTCGGAAAGGAAGGAAAAATCATCAAGGAGCTACACAAAACGAAGACATCAAGCTCATGTTGGTGAATGGGTATCCGGCTCCGACTCCGACAGCCACTCCGAGAGAAGTTATCACTCCGACTCCGAAGATACTCAAGATGAAGGTGTTGCCGGTCTAGCACTTGTGTCAACCAACTCCTACGACATATTTGACTCACCAAATGAAGGAATTGGAAGATGCTTCATGGCCAAAGGTCCTAAGGTAACACACCCCGAGTATGTTGATTTTAATAGTGATGAAGATGACTTGTTAGGTGATGATGATTTGCTTGTTGACAACTCTAGTGATGAGTACTATGATGAAACATCAATTAATCATGCTAATCAAGATAAAACGAATGACAATGATAAGGAGAAGATTGAGGCTCTAACTAAAGAACTAAAAACTCTTAAGTTAGCTCATGAAACTATCTTCGAAGATCATCGAGAACTTTTAAGAGCTCATGAGAAATTACGCTTTGAAAAGCTCAATCTTGAGCAAGAGCATGAGTTCTTAAAAGCAATCAATGATGATCTCCGCAAGAAAAGTTCTTCTTACATTGCCAAGCATTTACTATTATCCACTTACATGCCTCAAGTCAAGTCTAGTAACAAGAACAAGAAAGATTCTTCCTCTAGTAGTAACTATGATCATGCTAAATCCAATATTGTTGATTCTAGTAGTTCTCTTGATTCCACTAATGATTCTATTAGCCAAGTTACACTTGAGCAAGAAAATAGCTTATTGAAGGGGATTATAGAGAAAGGAGTATACAAAAGCCTTGCCAGAAGTAAGCAATTCGAGGAAATTGTGCGCAAGCAAGGGATGCACCGGAAGAATCAAGGTGTTGGTTTTGAACGAAAGTTCAATGCCAATGGAGTTGAGTGGGAAGAAGATCAATACCCCAAGACAAAGTTTGTTCCTCAACAAGAGAAGTATGATACTTCTTTCAAGGGGACACAAGCTCAAGATGATCTTCCACCACAAGACTACAAGCAAAAAGGCAAGGACAAGCTTCAAGAGGAGATTGATGCATTTGAAGAAGCTCCTAAGACCTTAGTCAAGTGGATTCCCAAGACTACTTCAAGTTACACTACATCAAGTATGACTACAACTCCAAGGATTCCCATCAAGATGGTGTGGATCCAAAAGAAGAAGAACTAGAGAGTTCTTGAGGGTGACTCCGCCAACATACTTCACTCTTATCATTTTGGAAAAAACAAGTGCAATCAACTTCCGCATCTTGCACTAGTTCAAGGAGTCACAAACCCTCTTGTTGGTAAGACAAGGGACAAGGTAACCTAAAGTTTTCATGGACATCATCTTGTGTGTGCATCACTCTATGTCTATGGATATCCTTGTTTGTTCCTTGTGGGACTAACCCATGTAGGTATTGAAAGTGCAATTCACTCAAATGGATAGCTCCAAGTGATCTACATCAACATTGAGCATCCACATCTTCAACATCTACATGAAGTCATCATCGACAAAACCCAAGGTTAGTTCATCCCTCTTAGGGGGGATATCACATCTAGGGGGAGCTTTACTCTAAAACTTGAGCTAAAGCAACTCTAAAGATGTGAATACAACAATGCTTTATGTAAAAGTGGTAACCCCACTTGAGCTTAAACGATGAGTATGACCTACGATCAAGTGTTCTCACTTGACTCCTAAGTCAATATACTCATATATAGATGACCTAGTCATCGCAAATTGCTTGATAGATGCTAGAATTGGTTGTGCATGCTTTGCCACATATTTCATTTGCCATCTTATTGTGTGAGAATGTTGGTTGCATATTTCACTCATTCGAGGACATCCACTTGTTGTTTTGATTGTTTTGCTTTATCTTATTTTGCCAAGTGGATGGACAAGAATGCCTAAGTACCTCCTCTAGCTATCTATGCTTTTCTCGTCTCAAACTCTATTCATGCTGCATCACAAAACTTGATCAAGTCAGATTCGAACCACTTTGTGTGAGGAGCGCTCGGAGTCCCCGATTCGTCATAGACTTAAACTCCCAAAACCTCTTTGTGATTCTCGGTCTGACCGATTCCATACTTTCGGTCCTACCAAGTTCATTAAGTTGATCTAGGTTTTTGATCTCGGTGCAACCGATTTGAACTTTTCGGTCACACCGAGTTGCAATAACTGTACAGTTTTGCATCTCAGTGCCACCGAGTTGTTCCACTCGGTCACACCGACAGGGTCGGGCTATATATAGTGACGGGCAAAATTTTGGAAATTTCTCCGAAACCTCTTCGCCCGCGCATAGCTCGCTCTGCCTCCTGGGTCTCCGGATCGTCCTCCTCGCCGCCAGCCACCTCTAGTCGCTGGTCTCCATCGCTGTCAACGGGAATTCTGCCCCGCCGTTGCCGCCGTAGCGAGTCTCCGCCGAACTAGGGTATGGACTCAATCTTTGTGCTATTCTCCAATCCGATTCCTAGCACATTGTGATCATCATGATTCTTGCCATGTTTGATAAACTCCTATCCAATCAATGAACTCGTAGATTAGGTTTAATTCGAAAATTTTAGGGTTAGGTTTCCGCCGAAACCATCTCGGACCCACCGAGTTGAAAAACTCGATCCCACCGATTTGGCTTATGCCATTGCACAAGTAAAACTCGGTCTGACCGAGAATTACTTATCGGTGTGACCGATTTTGGAACTCTGTGAAACCCTAGCAGTCTCGGTGCCACCAAACTGTGACTCGGTCTGACCGAGTTCACTAGTTCTGGTGCCAAAACTGCTTCGGTGTCACCAAGTTTGAAAATCGGTAGATCCGAGATGATTTCAGTGGGAAACTAAAACTAAGTTTTTGAATTATTCTTTTGCAAAAAATCTCTGCTTTTTGTGATGCTCATCCACTCTATCTCATCTATAATCTATTCATAGGGTCAGCAGTCAGATTTGCATCATGTCAGACTAATGTGACAGCCAAAACCTCTCAGAGCAGCAAGTACAGTTGAGTGAGGGCACTAGCCCCTCAAGTTCCTCAGATGATGGCAGCAGGAGCACCCCCAGCAATCTGCCTAAAGCTGCCACTAGACAAAGGAAGAAGAGAACTTCTGATTCTGAAGATGAAGATTATGTGGCAGAGGAAGAGGCCACATCAAAGAGAGTTGAGCCAGCTCAAGGCACAAAGCCAGGGCTGAAGATCAAAAGGCCAGCAGGCAGGCAGCCCATGCCTAAGGCAAGAGTTCCCACTTCCAAACCTAGGAAGGCTGCAACTGAAGAAACCATGAGGTTTACCATGGAATCTGAAGAGGAAGCAAGTGGCCAAGATAAGAAGAAGAAAAGAGCCAGAACTACCACTGCCAGAGTTATTGGCAAACCCTCCATGAGAAGAGACTCTGAGGGAGAAGAAGAGGAAGAAGAGGTTGTTGCTCCAGCACCAAAGGCACAGAAACTTATGGGAGATGCCATAAGGTCAGGGGCAACTGCATCCAAGCCCAAGGAAGCACCCAAGGCTGCATCTAAGCTAAAGAGTGCACCAAAGAGAAACACAAGAAGCATCCCAGCCACTGAAAAGAACAAGGCCCCAGTGCCTGAAGCTGCATAGGAAGAGGAAGAGCATGTCCTTAGGAAGCTCAAGCCCAAGATCCCAGACCACAACGATGCTCATCCCGTGGCTGAGAATATGAAGCTCAGGAAAGACTCAGGGCTGAGGAAGTGGAGAGAAACAGATCCCTATGCTACCAGAAGGAGGACTGCAGTGGACTACAGGTTTCACACCAAGGAGCAGCAGGATTTTTATGAGACAATGCTGCTTGACAAGAAGCCAATAGTATGTGACATGAGATGGGTCGACTGGACCTACATGAAGGAAAATGAGGAACACTATCCTGGAGTGTATGACAGCTTTAGTGCGTGTGGAGTTGCAGACTTTGTTGGGCAGAAGCTCACAAAGTGGAACGAGGAGCTAATCATGCAATTCTACTCCACAGCACACTTCTACCCAGATGGGAGGATCACTTGGATGTTAGAGGGTACGAGGTACCAATCCATAGTTACTGAATGGGCACAGCTTATCAATGCCCTAGAGGAAAATGAAGATGACTTAGATGTCTACTCCAAGAAGAAGATGGATCACAACTCCATGGCAAATATGTACAAGGAGATTCCAACAGATGATCTTGACACTCACCAGTTTGGGTCTGTGAAACATTTGCTGTCAGGTTTGCCTACGATCAACTGGATCCTTAGGCACACACTTTTGCCCAAGTCTGGAGATCACAGGATGATCAGAGGTCATGCCATTAACTTGCTACATACCTTTGATGTACCTCAGAAATTCAAAGTCATGAGCCTCATAGTGGAAACAGTCAAGAGGACAACTGCCGACCAGAAGAGGAGTTGTGGGTATGCCCCACAGATTCAGGAGCTCATCAACTCAAAGATGGGCACGGGCACATACTTGTTGGATAAGGAACACCTGCCCACCCGTCCAGACTTCGAAGATAATCAAGTGATCATGACTGAGAATGAGCCATCGTCAGCCCATGCACAAGCCAAGAAGGAGAAGGCGAAGAAGGAGAAAGCTGCCAGGATGCCCACTCAAGAGGAGGCATCTGAATACTTCCTGAAAACCAAACAAGAGCAGCTTGGTTACCTGATTGCGTCCACCCCGCGGATTGAGCAAGGACTAGCCACCCTAACTCAGAACCAGGCAAGCTTAGAGAGGATCATGGAACAAAGGTTCTATGACTTGGACATCAAGGTGACAGAGATACAGACTGCCGTGGAGCAGCTCCAGGATGACATGAATGAGAGGAGAGGCAGGACTACGACTGATGCTTTTGCCAGGGTGCCACGAGGTCCGAGGTCGTCTGCAATGCCAGTTGTTGACACCAGAGCTACCACATCTGCGCCAGCCACAACCTCAGTTCCACCAGCTCCAGCATCCACTTCAGCCTCAACTCCGACCACGTCTACCGAAGGCTTCGTCCTTGGAGTGCTCCGGACTCCACCACCACCCGAAGATCAAGCCTGAGTGTCGACTTAGCACTATGCATTTTCTAGGAACTTTTTGGTAACTTGTTGCCAAAGGGGGAGAAAATGTATAGATCATAGGCTTCGAGAGAGTGTGTTGCTTTTATTCTCTCTTGTTTTATTTGGTGGTTTTTCGAACTTTGTTTGCTTGTGTGTGAGATACTACGTCCTTATGCCTGTGAGACATTAATGATCATGTGTTTGATCATAAGCTACACTTAATGTTTGCTTAAATATTATCATTCTATCCATCTTTTGTGATCATTCACATTTCTTGGTGATGAGTGCATGTGTTTCATTCTTATCATTTTAAGCGCTCCACCAAGATGTATGTGACATGGAAGAGTAACCCATGACTCTAATTCCTTGTGCATTTGCAGTCCAAAGAAAATTCTAAATATGCACAAATTTAGGGGGAGCTCTTACTTGTCACATACTTCTCAAAGCGACGATATATTTCATGCTTATTATCATTTGTCGAAGCTTTGATCTATATGTTGTCATCAATTACCAAAAAGGGGGAGATTGAAAGTGCAACTATCCCTAGGTGGTTTTGGTAATTCATAACAACATATAGCTCATTGAGCTAATTCTATTCCAAGATGATTATTTCAGGAAAGCTCAATGATTGGCATGGCATGAATGTGAAAGTGGAACCCTCAAAATGCTAAGGACAAAGAATTGACTCAAGCTCAAAGATCAAGACTCTTCATTTTATATTTTAGTGATCCAAGATCACATTGAGTCTTTAGGAAAAGCCAATACTATCAAGGAGGGATGAGGTGTTGCTTAATGAGCCTCTTGCTTTATGTGCTTAGTGATATGCTCCAAAATCCTGAACCACTTTTCCATAGCCACAAATGACCTAAACCCTAAGCCAAACTCGGTCATACCGATTCTTTCAATCCGGCGCCACCGAGTTTCACTTGTCATTTGCCACTGCCAAACCCTAGCAATTCGGTCCTACCGATAGGGATCTCGGTCTCACCGAGATGGGGTTGCAAACTCTCTGTTTCCCTTTCGTAACTTTTCGGTCTCACCGAAAGAGCGAATCGGTCCCACCGAGATTGCAATGTAAACTCTCTGTTTCCTTTTTGTAACATTTCGGTCTCACCGAAAGAGCAAATCGGTCCCACCGAGTTTACCTTACCAACTCTCTGGTTAGCTTATTGCCAAACTCGGTCTCACCGAGTTTGTGCAATCGATCTCACCGAGATTACGTTATGCCCAAACCCTAACTAAATCGGTCCTACCGAGTTGCATCTCAGTCCCACCGAAATTCCTAACGGTCACTAGGTTTACTATTTTGGTCTGACCGAGTTTTCTGATTCGGTCCCACCGAGATTGGTAAATTGTGTGTAACGGTTGGATTTTGTGTGGAGGCTATAAATACCCCTCCACCTCCTCTTCACTCGTGGGTGAGAGCCATCAGAACACATACACCATTCCAACTCATATGTTCTGAGAAGGAACCACCTACTCATGTGTTGAGACCAAGATATTCCATTCCAACCATATGAATCTTGATCTCTAGCCTTCCCCAAGTTGCTTTCCACTCAAATCTTCTTTCCACCAGATCAAAATCCTATGAGAGAGAGTTGAGTGTTGGGGAGACTATCATTTGAAGCACAAGAGCAAGGAGTTCATCATCAACACACCATTTGTTACTTCTTGGAGAGTGGTGTCTCCTAGATTGGCTAGGTGTCACTTGGGAGCCTCCGACAAGATTGTGGAGTTGAACCAAGGAGTTTGTAAGGGCAAGGAGATCGCCTACTTCATGAAGATCTACCGCTAGTGAGGCAAGTCCTTCGTGGGTGATGGCCATGGTGGGATAGACAAGGTTGCTTCTTCGTGGACCCTTCATGGGTGGAGCCCTCCGTGGACTCGCGCAACCGTTACCCTTCGTGGGTTGAAGTATCCATCAACGTGGATGTAGGATAGCACCACCTATCCGAACCACGGGAAAAACATCCGTGTCTCCAATAGCGTTTGAATTCTCCAAACCCTTCCCTTTATATTCTTGCAAGTTGCATGCTTTACTTTTCGCTGCCAATATACTCTTTGCATGCTTGCTTGAATAGTGTGATGATTGCTTGACTTGTCCTAAGATAGCTAAAATCTGCCAAGAACTAAAATTGGGAAAAGGTTAAGTTTTTATTTGGTCAAGTAGTATAATCACCCCCCTCTAGACATACTTTCGATCCTGCAAGATGTATAGCTAAGAGAGGGGAGAGCATCTTCATACCCTTGAGGATCTCTAAGAGGAAGCATTTATCAACACGGTTGATGTAGTCGTACACCTTCACAATCCGTCTCGATCAACTACTAAACATACGGAACCTTCGCGTTCAGCACACGTTCAGCTTGATGACGTTCTCACCCTCTTGATCCAGCAAGTGGGGTGAAGTAGTAGATGAGTTCCGGCAGCACGACGGCGTGGTGACGGTGTTGGTGAAGAACAACATCCACATGGCTTCACTAAGCACAACAGAAACTATGACGTAGGATAAAATAGAGGGACGGGGTTCCCGGCACACGGCTTGGTGTATCTTGATGTGTTCCGGGTGCTAGCCCTGCCCCTCTATTTATATGTTGAGCCATGGGGTCGAAACTTGGAGAAAGAACCTCCTCAATGTCGGTTTTGCCTGCAAGGAAGAGTCCTTCTCGATCTTCCAGGACCAGACGCCACAGTCCTTGACGTCTGTCCTAGATGCCATGGGCCTCGGCGTCTGGCCCAGGGCCAGGCGCTAGGGTCTCCGACATTTGGACCCCGACCTCTGCAAAACATCCTTTTGCACCAACCTAAAGCCGCGTGGGCCTTACCCCTTGGCTAACCATATCATCCTGTATATCAATATTTACCTCTGGACCATTTCAGAGATCCTCGTCATGTCCGTGATCTGATCCGCGACTCCGAACAACATTCGGTCACCAACATACATAACTCATATAATACTATATTGTCAATGAACGTTAAGTGTGCGGACCCTACAGGTTCGAGAATGATGCAAGCATGACCGAGACGCTTCTCCTGTAAATAACCAATAGAGGGACCTGGATGCCCATATTGGTTCCTACATATTCCACGAAGATCTTTATCGGTCGAACCTTTATGACAACATACGTAATTCCCTTTGTCCGTTGGTATGTTACATGCCCGAGATTCGGTCGTCTGTATCTTCATACCTAGTTCAATCTTGTTACCGGCAAGTCTCTTTACTCATTCCGTAATACACTAATACGTCTCCAATGTATCTATAATTTTTCATTGTTCCATGCTATTATATTATCTGTTTTGGATGTTTTATATGCATTATTAAGTTATTTTATATTATTTTTGGGACTAACTTATTAACCTAGATCCCAATGCCAGTTTTTGTTTTTTCCTTGCTTTTGAGTTTAGGAGAAAAGGGATATCAAACAGAGTCTAAACAGAATAAAACTTTGCGATGATTTTTCTTGGACTAGAAGACACCCAAGGGACTTGGAGTCCAAGTCAGAAGAGTCACGAGGCGGCGGCAAGGGTGGAGGGCGCATCCTAGGGGGCACCCCCTACCTTGTAGTAGATGCAAAATTGTTTCGGTCTACTTGACACGGACGTGATGCCTATATGCATAATCATTGCATTGGATATCGTCATAACTTTGCGCTTTTCAATCAATTGCTCGACAGTAATTTGTTCACCCATCGTATTATTTGCCTTCATGAGAGAAGCCTCTAGTGAAACCTATGTCCCCCGGGTCTATTTTCCATCATATTTGTTTCCGATCTACTATTTTACGATCTTTTATTTTTCAGATCTATAAACCAAAAAACCCCCCAAAAAAATTATCTTTTGTTTACTTTTATCTATCTCTATCAGATCTCACCTTTGCAATTGACCGTGAAGGGATTGACAACCACTTTATCGCGTTGGGTGCAAGTGTTTGATTGTTTGTGCAGATGCATAGATTGGGGACTTGCTTGTACCTCCTACTGGATTGATACCTTGGTTCTCTAACTAAGGGAAATACTTATCTCTACTTTGCTGCATCACCCTTTCCTCTTCAAGGAAAAAACCAATGCAAGCTCAAGAAGTACCAGGAAGAATTTCTAGCGCCATTGCCGGGGAGGTCTACATCAAGCCTACCGAGTACCCATCATAAACTATCATCTCTTGCATTACATTATTTGCCATTTTCCTCACATTTTCCTCTCCCCCACTTCTAAAATGATTTTCAGAAAACACAAAAAGATTTGCCTTTTTATTCGCCCTTCTTCCATTCGTCTTTTCGTTTGCTTTTTTAGCTCATGTGTTAGATCGCTTCTCTTGCTTTCACGGCTGGTCCTGCCATCATTAATTGTTAGCACTCTCGAGAATGAGGTCCTTAATTTTAAGCAAAGGGAGGGAGAAAATTTAAAGGATGCTTGGTATAGAATTTGAATGCTCACAATAGATCTACTCGAAAGCAATCTACTACCGTTATTCTTCGCAATTTTTATGTGGGCATTACTCCTTGGAATAGATATGTTTTATATTCCATTACCGGGGGAAATTTCTTGGGGAACCATACTTTTGATGCTAAGGTAGGAGTTTTTTGGTTAGATGTGGTTTTCTGTTATTGTTGGGAGGCAACCCAATTTTATTTGTGTTCTTGGTTTTTAGGTCCTATTTTGCAATAATTTTTCATCTCGCCTCTTGTTAGATGTGGTTTTGTGTTTTAATTAGTGTTCGTGCCAAGTAAGACCTTTGGGATGGCTTATGGTGATAGTTGATTTGATCTTGCTGAAAAACAGAAACTTTTCCACCCAGAAAAATAATTTTAATTTTTAACAGAAGTGCGATAAAATGCTGATTCTTTTTGCAGAAGATTAAGATACAATTTGCCTTTGTTTTACTAACTTTTCAAGAAAATTGGAGTTACATAAGTATTCGAGATTTACAAATTCCTACAAACTGTTCTGTTTTGACAGATTCTGTTTTCTATGTGTTCTTTGCTTATTTTGATGAATCTATGGTAGTATCTGAAGGAAATATGCCCTAGAGGCAATAATAAAGTTATTATTTATTTCCTTATATCATGATAAATGTTTATTATTCATGCTAGAATTATTAACTGGAAACATAATACATGTGTGAATACATAGACAAACTTAGTGTCACTAGTATGCCTCTACTTGACTAGCTCGTTAATGAAAGATGGTTATGTTTCGTAACCATGAACAAAGAGTTGTTATTTGATTAACGGGATCACATCATTAGGTGAATGATCTGATTGACATGACCCATTCCATTAGCTTAGCACCCGATTGTTTAGTATGTTGCTATTGCTTTCTTCATGACTTATACATGTTCCTATGACTATGAGATTATGCAACTCCCATTTGCCGGAGGAACACTTTGTGTGCTACCAAACGTCACAACGTAACTGGGTGATTATAAAGGAGCTCTACAGGTGTCTCCAATGGTAGATGTTGGGTTGGCGTATTTCGAGAATAGGATTTGTCACTCCGATTGTCGGAGAGGTATCTCTGGGCCCTCTCGATAATGCACATCACATAAGCCTTGCAAGCATTGCAACTAATGAGTTAGTTGCGGGATGATGTATTACAGAACGAGTAAAGAGACTTGCCGGTATCGAGATTGAACTAGGTATTGGATATCGACGATCGAATCTCGGGCAAGTAACATACCGATGACAAAGGGAACAACGTATGTTGTTATGCGGTCTGACCGATAAAGATCTTCGTAGAATATGTAGGAGCCAATATGGGCATCCAGGTTCCGCTATTGGTTATTGACCGGAGATATGTCTCATTCATGTCTACATGGTTCTCGAACCGTAGGGTCCGCACGCTTAACGTTACGATGACAGTTATTATGAGTTTATGCATTTTGATGTACCGAAGTTAGTTCGGAGTCCCGGATGTGATCACGGACATGACGAGGAGTCTTGAAATGGTCGAGACATAAAGATTGATATATTGGATGACTATATTCGGACACCGGAAGGGTTCCGGAGGATTATCGGATAAAACCGGAGCACCGGGGGGTTACCGGAACCCCCCGGGGGGTTTATGGGCCTCATGGGCCTAATGTGGCGAAGAGGAAGGGGCTGCCAGGGCAGGTCGCGCGCCCCCTCTCCCCCTAATCCGAATTGGACTAGGAGGGAGGGGCGGCGCCCCCCCCCTTTCCTATTCTCCCTCCACCTCTCCTAGTTGGACAAGGATTGGGGGGGAGTCCTACTCCCGGTAGAAGTAGGACTCCTCCTGCGTGCCTCCTAGGGCCGGCCGCACCCCCTCCCCTTGGATCCTTTATATACGGGGGCAGGGGCACCTCTAGACACACAAGTTGATCCTTGAGATCGTTCCTTAGCTGTGTGCGGTGCCCCCTGCCACCATATTCCACCTCGGTCATACCGTTGTAGTGCTTAGGCGAAGCCCTGCGTCGGTAGAACATCATCATCATCACCACGCCGTTGTGCTGACGGAACTCATCCCCGAAGCTTTGCTGGATCGGAGCCCGGGGAGTGTCATTGAGCTGTACGTGTGCTAAAGAACTCGGAGGTGCCGGAGTAACGGTGCTTGGATCGGTCGGATGGGGAAGACGTACGACTACTTCCTCTACGTTGCGTCAACGTTTCCGCTGTTGATCTACAAGGGTACGTAGATCACACTCTCCCCTCTTGTTGCTATACATCACCATGATCTTGCGTGTGCGTAGGAATTTTTTTGAAATTACTACGAAACCCAACAGTGGCATCTGAGCCTAGGTTTTATATGTTGATGTTATATGCACGAGTAGAACACAAGTGAGTTGTGGGCGATACAAGTCATACTGCCTACCAGCATGTCATAATTTGGTTCAGCGGTATTGTTGGACGAGACGACCCGGACCGACATTACGCGTACGCTTACGCGAGACCGGTTTGCCCGACGTGCTTTGCACATAGGTGGCTTGCGGGCGACTGTCTCTCCAACTTTAGTTGAACCGAGTGTGGCTACGCCCGGTCCTTGCGAAGGTTAAAACAGAGTCAAATTGACAAACTATCGTTGTGGTTTTGATGCGTAGGTGAGATTGGTTCTTGCTTAAGCCCGTAGCAGCCACGTAAAACTTGCAACAACAAAGTAGAGGACGTCTAACTTGTTTTTGCAGGGCGTGTTGTGATGTGATATGGTCAAGACATGATGCTGAATTTTATTGTATGAGATGATCATGTTTTGTAACCGAGTTATCGGCAACTAGCAGGAGCCATATGGTTTTTGCTTTATTGTATGCAATGCAATCGCGCTGTAATGCTTTACTTTATCACTAAACGGTAGCAATAGTCATGGAGGCATAAGATTGGCGAGACGACAACGATGCTACGATGGAGATCAAGGTGTCGCGCCGGTGACGATGGTGATCACGACGGTGCTTCGGAGATGGAGATCACAAGCACAAGATGATGATGGCCATATCATATCACTTATATTGATTGCATGTGATGTTTATATTTTATGCATCTTATCTTGCTTTGATTGACGGTAGCATTATAAGATGATCTCTCACTAAATTATCAAGAAGTGTTCTCCCTGAGTATGCACCGTTGCAAAAGTTCTTCGTGCTGAGACACCACGTGATGATCGGGTGTGATAGGCTCTACGTTCAAATACAATGGGTGCAAAACAGTTGCACACGCGGAATACTCAGGTTATACTTGACGAGCCAAGCATATACAGATATGGCCTCGAAACACGGAGACGAAAGGTCGAGCGTGAATCATATAGTAGATATGATCAACATAGCAATGTTCACCAATTAAACTACTCCATCTCACGTGATGATCGGACATGGTTTAGTTGATTTGGATCACGTGATCACTTAGAGGATTAGAGGGATGTCTATCTAAGTGGGAGTTCTTAAAGTAATTTGATTAATTGAACTTAAACTTATCATGAACTTAGTACCTGATAGTATCTTGCTTGTTTATGTTTGATTGTAGATAGATGGCTCGTGCTGTTGTTCCGTTGAATTTTAATGCGTTCCTTGAGAAAGCAAAGTTGAAAGATGATGGTAGCAATTACACGGACTTGGTCCGTAACTTGAGGACTATCCTCATTGCTGCATAGAAGAATTACGTCCTGGAAGCACCGCTGGGTGCCAGGCCTGCTGCTGGAGCAACACCAGATGTTATGAACGTCTGGCAGAGCAAAGCTGATGACTACTCAATAGTTCAGTGTGCCATGCTTTACGGCTTAGAATCGGGACTTCAACGACGTTTTGAACGTCATGGAGCATATGAGATGTTCCAGGAGTTGAAGTTAATATTTCAAGCAAATGCCCGAATTGAGAGATATGAAGTCTCCAATAAGTTCTATAGCTGCAAGATGGAGGAGAACAGTTCTGTCAGTGAGCACATACTCAAAATGTCTGGTTATAATAATCACTTGATTCAATTGGGAGTTAATCTTCCAGATGATTGCGTCATTGACAGAATTCTCCAATCACTGCCACCAAGCTACAAGAGCTTCGTGATGAACTATAATATGCAAGGGATGAATAAGACTATTCCTGAGCTCTTCGCAATGCTGAAAGCTGCGGAGGTAGAAATCAAGAAGGAGCATCAAGTGTTGATGGTCAATAAGACCACCAGTTTTAAGAAAAAGGGCAAAGGGAAAAAGAAGGGGAACTTCAAGAAGAACGGCAAGCAAGTTGCTGCTCAAGAGAAGAAACCCAAGTCTAGACCTAAGCCTGAAACTGAGTGCTTCTACTGCAAGCAGACTGGTCACTGGAAGCGGAACTGCCCCAAGTATTTGGCGGATAAGAAGGATGGCAAGGTGAACAAAGGTATATGTTATATACATGTTATTGATGTGTACCTTACTAATGCTCGCAGTAGCACCTGGGTATTTGATACTGGTTCTGTTGCTAATATTTGCAACTTGAAATAGGGACTACAAATTAAGCGAAGATTGGCTAAGGACGAGGTGACAATGCGCGTGGGAAACGGTTCCAAAGTCGATGTGATCGCGGTCGGCACGCTACCTCTACATCTACCTTCGGGATTAATATTAGACCTAAATAATTGTTATTTGGTGCCAGCGTTGAGCATGAACATTATATCTGGATCTTGTTTAATGCGAGACGGTTATTCATTTAAATCAGAGAATAATGGTTGTTCTATTTATATGAGTAATATCTTTTATGGTCATGCACCCTTGAAGAGTGGTCTATTCTTATTGAATCTCGATAGTAGTGATACACATATTCATAATATTGAAACCAAAAGATGTAAGAGTTGATAATGATGGTGCAACTTATTTGTGGCACTGCCGTTTAGGTCATATCGGTGTAAAACGCATGAAGAAACTCCATACTGATGGACTTTTGGAACCTCTTGATTATGAATCACTTGGTACTTGCGAACCGTGCCTCATGGGCAAGATGACTAAAACACCATTCTCCGGTACTATGGAAAGAGCAACAGATTTGTTGGAAATCATACATACAGATGTATGTGGTCCGATGAATATTGAGGCTCGTGGCGGATATCGTTATTTTCTCACCTTCACAAATGACTTAAGTAGATATGGGTATATCTACTTAATGAAACATAAGTCTGAAACGTTTGAAAAGTTCAAAGAATTTCAGAGTGAAGTTGAAAATCATCGTAACAAGAAAATAAAGTTTCTATGATCTGATCGTGGAGGGGAATATTTGAGTTACGAGTTTGGTGTACATTTGAAAAATTGTGGAATAGTTTCACAACTCACACCACCCGGAACACCACATCGTAATGGTGTGTCCGAACGTCGTAATCGTACTTTACTAGATATGGTGCGATCTATGATGTCTCTTACTGATTTACCGCTATCGTTTTGGGGATACGCTCTAGAGACGGCCGCATTCACGTTAAATAGGGCACCATCAAAAACCATTGAGATGACGCCTTATGAACTGTGGTTTGGCAAGAAACCAAAGTTGTCGTTTCTGAAAGTTTGGGGCTGCGATGCTTATGTGAAAAAGCTTCAACCTGATAAGCTCAAACCCAAATCGGAGAAATGTGTCTTCATAGGATATCCAAAGGAAACTATTGGATACACCTTCTATCACAGATCCGAAGGCAAGACTTTTGTTGCTAAATTCGGAAACTTTCTGGAGAAGGAGTTTCTCTCGAAAGAAGTGAGTGGGAGGAAAGTAGAACTTGACGAGGTAACTGTACCTGCTCCTTTATTGGAAAGTAGTACATCACAGAAAAATGTTTCTGCGACACCTACACCAATAAGTGAGGAAGCTAATGATGATGATCATGAAACTTCAGATCAAGATACTACTGAACCTCGTAGATCAACCAGAATAAGATCCGCGCCAGAGTGGTACGGTAATCCTGTTCTGGAAGTCATGCTACTAGATCATGATGAACCTACGAACTATGAAGAAGCGATGGTGAGCCCAGATTCCACAAAATGGCTTGAAGCCATGAAATCTGAGATGGGATCCATGTATGAGAACAAAGTATGGGCTTTGGTTGACTTGCCTGATGATCGGCAAGCAATTGAGAATAAATGGATCTTCAAGAAGAAGACTGACGCTGACGGTAATATTACTGTCCACAAAGCTCGACTTGTCGCAAAAGGTTTTCGACAAGTTCAAGGGGTTGACTACGATGAGACCTTCTCACCCGTAGCGATGCTTAAGTCTGTCCGAATCATGTTAGCAATTGCCGCATTTTATGATTATGAAATTTGGCAAATGGATGTCAAAACTGCATTCCTGAATGGATTTCTGGAAGCAGAGTTGTATATGATGCAACCGGAAGGTTTTGTCAATCCAAAGGGAGCTAACAAAGTGTGCATGCTCCAGCGATCCATTTATGGACTGGTGCAAGCCTCTCGGAGTTGGAATAAACGTTTTGATAGTGTGATCAAAGCATTTGGTTTTATACAGACTTTCGGAGAAGCCTGTATTTACAATAAAGTGAGTGGGAGCTCTGTAGCATTTCTGATATTGTATGTGGATGACATATTACTGATTGGAAATGATATAGAATTTCTGGATAGCATAAAGGGATACTTGAATAAGAGTTTTTCGATGAAGGACCTCGGTGAAGCTGCTTACATATTAGGTATAAAGATCTATAGAGATAGATCAAGACGCTTAATTGGACTTTCACAAAGCACATACCTTGACAAGATTTTGAAAAAGTTCAAAATGGATCAAGCAAAGAAAGGGTTCTTGCCTGTGTCACAAGGTGTGAAGTTGAGTCAGACTCAATGCTCGACCACTGCAGAAGATAGAAAGAAAATGAAAGATGTTCCCTATGCTTCAGCCATAGGATCTATCATGTATGCAATGCTGTGTACCAGACCTGATGTGTGCCTTGCTATAAGTTTAGCAGGGAGGTACCAAAGTAATCCAGGAGTGGATCACTAGACAACGGTCAAGAATATCCTGAAATACCTGAAAAGGACTAAGGATATGTTTCTCGTATATGGAGGTGACGAAGAGCTCATTGTAAATGGTTACGTTGATGCAAGCTTTGACACTGATCCGAACGATTCTAAATCGCAAACCGGATACGTGTTTACATTAAACGGTGGAGCTGTCAGTTGGTGCAGTTCTAAACAAAGCGTCGTAGTGGGATCTACATGTGAAGCAGAGTACATAGCTGCTTCAGAAGCAGCAAATGAAGGAGTCTGGATGAAGGAGTTCATATCCGATCTAGGTGTCATACCTGGTGCATCGGGTCCAATGAAAATCTTTTGTGACAATACTGGTGCAATTGCCTTGGCAAAGGAATCCAGATTTCACAAGAGAACCAAGCACATCAAGAGACGCTTCAATTCCATCCGGGATCTAGTCCAGGTGGGAGACATAGAGATTTGCAAGATACATACAGATCTGAATGTTGCAGACCCGTTGACTAAGCCTCTTCCACGAGCAAAACATGATCAGCACCAAGGCTCCATGGGTGTTAGAATCATTACTGTGTAATCTAGATTATTGACTCTAGTGCAAGTGGGAGACTGAAGGAAATATGCCCTAGAGGCAATAGTAAAGTTATTATTTATTTCCTTATATCATGATAACTGTTTATTATTCATGCTAGAATTGTATTAACCGGAAACATAATACATGTGTGAATACATAGACAAACTTAGTGTCACTAGTATGCCTCTAATTGACTAGCTCGTTAATCAAAGATGGTTATGTTTCCTAACCATGAACAAAGAGTTGTTATTTGATTAACGGGATCACATCATTAGGTGAATGATCTGATTGACATGACCCATTCCATTCGCTTAGCACCCGATCGTTTAGTATGTTGCTATTGCTTTCTTCATGACTTATACATGTTCCTATGACTATGAGATTATGCAACTCCCGTTTGCCGGAGGAACACTTTGTGTGCTACCAAACGTCACAACGTAACTGGGTGATTATAAAGGAGCTCTACAGGTGTCTCCAATGGTAGATGTTGGGTTGGCGTATTTCGAGAATAGGATTTGTCACTCCGATTGTCGGATAGGTATCTCTGGGCCCTCTCGGTAATGCACATCACATAAGCCTTGCAAGCATTGCAACTAATGAGTTAGTTGCGGGATGATGTATTACAGAACGAGTAAAGAGACTTGCCGGTATCGAGATTGAACTAGGTATTGGATACCGACGATCGAATCTCGGGCAAGTAACATACCGATGACAAAGGGAACAACGTATGTTGTTATGCGGTCTGACCGATAAAGATCTTTGTAGAATATGTAGGAGCCAATATGGGCATCCAGGTCCCGCTATTGGTTATTGACCGGAGATATGTCTCAGTCATGTCTACATGGTTCTCGAACCGTAGGGTCCGCACGCTTAACGTTACGATGCCAGTTATTATGAGTTTATGCATTTTGATGTACCGAAGTAAGTTCGGAGTCCCGGATGTGATCACGAACATGACGAGGAGTCTCGAAATGGTCAAGACATAAAGATTGATATATTGGATGACTATATTCGGACACCGGAAGGGTTCC
This sequence comes from Triticum dicoccoides, assembly GCF_002162155.2. NCBI lineage: Eukaryota > Viridiplantae > Streptophyta > Magnoliopsida > Poales > Poaceae > Triticum > Triticum dicoccoides. The sequence continues at coordinate 583,932,492 of NC_041388.1, forward strand.
GGAGGATTATCGGATAAAACCGGAGCATCGGGGGGTGACCGGAACCCCCCGGGGGGTTTATGGGCCTCGTGGGCCTAATGTGGAGAAGAGGAAGGGGCTGCCAGGGCAGGCCGCACGCCCCCTCTCCCCCTAATCCGAATTGGACTAGGAGGGAGGGGCGGCGCCTCCCCTTTCATATTCT
>NC_041388.1:583932991-583948900 GCF_002162155.2 Triticum dicoccoides
CCGGTAGGAGTAGGACTCCTCCTGCACGCCTCCTAGGGCCGGCCGCACCCCCTCCCCTTGGATCCTTTATATACGGGGGCAGGGGGCACCTCTAGACACACAAGTTGATCCTTGAGATCGTTCCTTAGCCGTGTGCGGTGCCCCCTGCCACCATATTCCACCTCGGTCATACCGTTGTAGTGCTTAGGCGAAGCCCTGCGTCGGTAGAACATCATCATCGTCACCACGCCGTTGTGCTGATGGAACTCATCCCCGAAGCTTTGCTGGATCGGAGCCCGGGGAGTGTCATCGAGCTGTACGTGTGCTAAAGAACTCGGAGGTGCCAGAGTAACGGTGCTTGGATCGGTCGGATCGGGAAGACGTACGACTACTTCCTCTACGTTGCGTCAACGTTTCCGCTGTTGATCTACAAGGGTACGTAGATCACACTCTCCCCTCTCGTTGCTATACATCACCATGATCTTGCGTGTGCGTAGGAAATTTTTTGAAATTACTACGAAACCCAACAGTATCAAGGGGTATGAACCTTGGAAAAGTTGGAATAAAGTAGATATTACACCAATATAAATAAAGAATGAGTTCATAACAGTACCAAAAGTGGTGATTTATTTTATTATACTAACGGATCTCATGACTTTTCTGTTGAGTTTTGTGTTGTGAAGTTTTCAAGTTTTGGGTAAAGATTTGATGGGCTATGGAATAAGGAGTGCAAAAAGCCTAATCTTGGGGATACCCAAGGCACCCCAAGGTAATATTTAATGACAACCAAGGGCCTACGCTTGGGGATTCCCTGGAAGGCATCCCCTCTTTCATCTTCATCTATCGGTAAATTTACTTCAGGCTATATTTTTATTCACCACATGATATGTGTTTTTCTTGGAGCGTCTTGTATGATATGAGTCTTTTCTTTTTAGTTTGCCAACATCATCCTTTCTGTACACACATTTTGAGACGGACACACATGAATCGTGATTTATTAGAATACTCTATGTGCTTCACTTATATCTTTTGAGCTAGGCAATTTTTCTCTAGTGCTTCACTTGTATCTTTTTAGAGCACGGTGGTGGCTTTATTTTACAGAAATTGTTGAACTCTCTTGCTTCACTTATATTATTTTGAGAGTCTCTCTAAATATCATGGTAATTTTCTTTGGTTATGAATTTAGTCCTAATATGATGGGCATCAAGAGGGATATAATAAAAACTTTCATATAAAGTGCATTGAATACTATGTGAAGTTCGATTTCTTATGATTGTTTTGAGATATGAAGATGGTAATATTAGAGTCATGCTAGTGAGTAATTGTGGATTGGTATAAATACTTGTGTTAAAGTTTGTTATTCCCATACCATGCACGTATGGTGAACCGTTATGTGATGAAGTCGGAGCATGATTTATTTATTGATCGTCATCCTTTGTGTGGAGGTCGGGATCGCGCGACGGTTTACTCCTACCAACCCTTCCCCTAGGAGCATGCATCTATTACTTTGTTTTGATACCTAATAAATTGTTGCAATAATTATGTGAGTTCTTTATGACTAATGTTGAGTCCATGGATTATATGCACTCTCACCCTTCCACCATTGCTAGCCTTTCTAGTACCGCGCAACTTTCGCCGGTGCATTAAACCCACCATCACCTTCCTCAAAACAACCACCATACCTACCTATTATGGCATTTTCATAGCCATTCTGAGATATATTGCCATGCAACTTCCACTGTTTTGTTTATTATGACACGCTTCATCATTGTCATATTGCTTTGCATGATCATGTAGTTGGCATCGCATTTGTGCCAAAGCCACCTTTCATATTTTTTATACATGTCACTCTTGATTCATTGCACATCCCGGTACACCGCCAGAGGCATTCATATAGAGTCATATTTTTGTTCTAGTATCGAGTTGTAAGTAAATAAAAGTGTGATGATCTTCATTATTAGAGCATTGTCCCATGTGAGGAAAGGATGAAGGAAGCTATGATTCCCTCACAAGTTGGGATGAGTCTCCAGACTTTACAAAAAAATAAAAGAGGCCAAAGAATCCCACAAAAAAGAGAGGCCAAAGAATCCTACCAAAAAATGAGAGAAAAGAGAGAAGGGACAATGTTACTATCATTTTTACACACTTGTGCTTCAAAGTAGCACCATGATCTTCATGATAGAGAGTCTCCTATGTTGTCACTTTCATATACTAGTGGGAATTTTTCATTATAGAACTTGGCTTGTATATTCCAATGACAGGCTTCCTCAAATTTCCCAAGGTATTCGTGAGCAAGCGAGTAGGATGCACACCCACTTAGTTTCTTTTTGAGCTTTCATACACTTATAGGTCTAGTGCATCCATTGCATGGCAATCCCTAGTCAGTCACATTGATATTTATTGATGGGCATCTCCATAGCTTGTTGATACGCCTAGTTGATGTGAGACTATCTCCTTCTTTTTGTCTTCTCCACAATGATGACCCACAAGTATAGGGGGTCTATCGTAGTCCTTTCGGTAAGTAAGAGTGTCGAACCCATCGAGGAGCAGAAGGAAATGACAAGTGGTTTTCGTCAAGGTATTCTTTGCAAGCAGTGAAATTATTGGTAACATATAGTTTTTTGATAAGATAAATCATAACGGGTGTCGGTGTCAAAACCAACGGATCTTGGGTAGGGGGTCCCGAACTGTGCGTCTAGGATCGATGGTAACAGGAGACAGGGGACACGATGTTTACCCAGGTTCGGGCCCTCTCTATGGAGGTAATACCCTACTTCCTGGTTGATTGATCTTGATGAATATGAGTGTTACAAGAGTTGATCTACCACGAGATCGTAACGGCTAAACCCTAGAGGTCTAGCCTATGAATATGGTAATGAGTATATGTGTTGTCCCTTCCGGACTATCCCCTACGGTTTATATAGACACCGAGGGGATCTAGGGTTTACATGGAGTCGGTTACATAAGAAGGAATCTTCGGTCGCCAAGCTTGCCTTCCACGCCAAGTCGAGTCCAATCCGGACACGGTGCAGTCTTCGGCCTTCATGTCTTCACAGCCCATCAGTCTGGCCCATAGATAATAGGCCAGACGCCCGAGGACCCATTAGTCCAGGACTCCTGCAGTAGCCCCTGAATCAGTCTTCAATAGCGAAGTGCTCGGCACACATGTTGTCTTCGGCATTGCAAGGCGGGTTCCCCCTTCAATGATCTCCAAGTAATGTATTCGGCCATTGACCGTAATGTCGCCTCCTTGGCTTCTGTGCGTTGAATAACCTTCATCCTCCACGTGTCGAGCGAATGTGGAAAGTCAGGGTGTTTTTTGCGAATAACACCTCATCCATGCGAGGAATAGCGCCTATTTAACGAGATTGGATCCTAGATCCATTCAGCGCCGCGCAGAAGAAATCCCAGAGACCGCATAGGAAAAACCATTCCCACATGGCTAGTGTCCCCAGCTCCTCCGCTCGTCCCAGCCCAGAGAAAGGCGAGTGGGAGAAGTGTTCCATGTCTTATAGCCGTTTGACGAAGTTGCAAACGTAGGGATACCTTCCCCACGCAGATCTTGTCCGTGTTCGAGCGGGGCTAGCTTCCTTCAATGAAGGGACTCAGGCAAAGGACTTCCCCAATCCGTCTGGGGGAGAGCGAGTGTGTTTAGTCCCCTACCTGTTAAGAGGCGTTGTATTTCGTATCCATCCATTCCTCCGAGGGCTCCTGGAGTACTACGGCCTCCAGCTGCACAACTTCACTCCGGCTTCTATTCTGCACATTGCGGATTATGTTGCTTTATGCAAACTTTTCCTGGGCGTCAAGGCTCATTTCGAGTTGTGGAGGAAGCTGTTTTGTCTCGTTCCACGTAATCATGAAGGGTCAATATTTCAAGTGGGCGGTGCCGAAGTATGGCGCGTCGCCGATACCGGATACCCATCCGGTACACCAAGGAAGGCACATGATGACTGGCCCTCCGAATGGTTTTATATAGAGGATGTTGCGCTTCCCGGCCCGGTTCGGAAGGGTCTTCCCGAATTTGCGTGCATCCCACCGAAGAAACGCCACAGTTGGCGTCCCCTGAGTCTCAAAGAGGTAGATGGAGCGGAGGTTCGTCAGCTGATGAGGAGGATGAAAGAGCTCACTCAGTCCGGACTCACAATAATTGAGGTTATGGCGATTTCCATAACGCGAGGGGTTGAGCCACTCCAATACAGAGGGCTCCCAATGTGGAACTTCAATGGGGAGGTCGATGCCTCTCGCTGCGGCCGGAAAGGTCCGGATACCCCTGCCGCTTTGGCTGAAACATTAGCCGAATTGTTCAAAGGGGAGGAAAAGGAATTTCTCCACATCAAATTCAGAGATGGGTATTCTATGTAGAACCCTCCCAGCTTGGTAAGGCCCAACCCCTCTGTTTTTACTCCTTCCATCTTTGGATTGCCTTTGATAAACTTTTTAACCTTGTCTGTCTATGACAACACTGGCGAAAAGTCACCGAGGGATTTTGTAGTCCCGCCCCACATCCAGAGGATCACAACCGGGAGCTTGATCCCGGGTTCGAAGAGGATCCGGAGATATTTGTGGTGCTTGCGGAGGGGGTATTTACCAGACGAGCTACGATGGCACAGAGGTGTCCATCATCGCCGACTACCCCGGTCTTCTTCCAGCTTCACAAGTAAGGGATCCGAACACACCTTATTCAAAAAGAGATTTCTCCTTCCTTCTTACCCACCACACCTTCTTGTGCTCCAAAGGGGAAGGGTTAGGCGCGCCGTACTACTCCTCGGGTACCTCCGAAGAGTGTGTCCCCCATGCCGGGCGAGCCTTCCAAGAGGAAGGCAAACGAAAATACGGCCGTGCCTTCATCAAAGAGGTATGAATCTGCCAACCTGCACGTAAACAGTCATGCCCAACCATGACCTTCCTGTTATCCATGTGCCAGGAGAAAGATGCGCCAGACTGTATCCGGAGGTTCGAGCATCCGTACTTCCCGCAACCAGGATTCAAATCCTACCATGAAGACGAGGGCTAATACGGAGGCGAAGCCAGACTATCCTCCAGCCGAGGACTCGGATGATGTATCTGTTACCAACTCGGAAGTGGAAAGTGCGATGTATCATCGGCGCCGCCGGGCCATTTTACAGGACCCTGGCTTTTCAGAGGAGTCGTTTAACGCCTTCAACTCGGCCGATGTGTATATCCGAGCTGCTCGAGATGGGATTAACAAGGCCACAAAGCAACATTTGAAAGATGTGCAGGTAAATTTATTTTGTCTGACTATGATATCCAGTAGCCCCCGAGACTTAAAGGAGTTGAACCAACTGATTTAAGGATCAATGTGTTACCAGGTGCTTACAAAGAAGAACACCCAGCTAGCTCAGGAGCTAGAAAAGTGTCAGCGCTGGCTGCTTGCTGCCAATGCTGAACTGGAGAAATACAAGGCATCTCCCGATAATGTTTCCTTCTATCGAAAATTCAGAATGATACGCCGACAGTGCGGATCCGGGTGTTAATCCTTGTGTTCGGCTGTTAGACCAAGTGCAAGAGCAATTGGACGCCGCTCAAAGCAAAGAACGCGGAGCCAAAAGGCAACTAGCGGAGGGCGAGTGTGTATTGACAACGGTCGTCCAAGAGAAAAAGAAACTCCAGGACTCGAACGCCAAACTGGGAGAAGAACTGAAAGATGTGCGAGCTCAGCTAGCTGACTCCGTGAAGGAGAACAAGAATCTGTGAGGCGGCATATTCAGTATGTGTCCATTGTTGTTTTATAACAACTTTGGAGGTAGCGGTAGCTGATATAGCTGTAATTACATGTGTTTTGACGAACCGCCCCGAAGAGGAGGTGTCCGGATCGTCGAGTGATCTTCTGCAAGGGCTGTCGCAGTTGCACGAGCAAGCTCGGAAGGCGATGCTGAGTGTAGCCAAGGCTTTATGGCCCTCTGACTCCCCTCCAGGAAGCATGGAGCAGCTGGTAGAGCTATTAAGGGAGCGCGGCGGCGTATCCAGCTGTGGAAGATATCGACATGCCGCGAGGGTGCACGAGAGGCCTGGGCCATGGTGAAGAAGCGATATACCAAGCTAGATCCTAATCACCTGGCTAGGGTCGGGCCAGTAGGGTCGTATGGGGAAGAAATTCCCGTAAGTTTGGTGTATAACCAAGTAGAGGTGGCCGCCAAATACTCCCAACAAGATTGTAAGTTAGATTGCCTATTGGAAGGTATAGAAGAGGAGGTGTTCGAGTCCAAGTGACTATGTACTTTCCTCATCTAGCCGAATTATATATCATTTGTCATGGCAGACCTTTTTGCTTCAACCTCCGGTCCCGAAGGTGCGGAGTGTTTCCGAATACCGTCGCAGCCGAATAGGCCGGGGTATGCCTGGAAAACTGCTAGGCGACGTATGCCCATGGAGACAGCCATCCAGAGACCATGCAATAAGGCCTCATATTCGGCTGCATTATTGGAGTCTGTGTATAGTATTTGGAGAACGTACTGGACGGTGTCTCCGGTAGGGGACGTTAAGACGACACCCGCTCCTAACCCTGCCAGCATTTTGGAACCGTCGAAGTGCATGATCCAATTGGAGTATGTGTCGTACTCTTTAGGGAGTTCGGCCTCTGTCCATTCGGCGATGAAGTTGGCCAGTACTTGTGAATTTGATAGCTCGGCGTGGTTTGTATGTAATGTCAAATGGCAGGAGCTCAATGGCCCATTTGGCAATCCGGCCTATAGCATCGCGGTTATTTATGATGTCGTTGAGTGGCACTTCGGAGGCCACCGTGATCGAACACTCATGGAAGTAGTGACAGAGCTTCCGGGATGCCATGAAGACCGCGTGTGCTATTTTTTGATAATGAGGGTACCGGGATTTGCATGGTGTAAGGACCGTAGGGACGTAGTATACTGGCTTATGAAGCGGGAATTTATGTCCGTCCTGCTCTCGTTCAACAACGAATACGGCGCTCACCACCTGATGTGTTGCCGATATGTATAATAACATTGGTTCGCCGGCGTTTGGTGCGGCCAGGATTGGGTTACCCGCAAGAAGGGTTTTTATTTCTTCCAGTCCGGCTGTTGCCGCATCCGTCCACTCAAAGCTGTTGGTTCGCAGTAAAAGCCGATAGAGTGGCAGTGCCTTTTCTCCTAATCTGGAGATAAAGCGGCTTAGAGTTGCCACGCAACCTGCAAGTTTTTGGACTTGTTTAAGGTCTGTTGGCTTAGCCAATTGTGACAAAGCTCGGATTTTGGCTAGGTTTGCTTCGATTCCTCTATTGGAAATGATGAAGCCCAGCAGTTTTCCGGCGGGGACGCCGAAGACACACTTTTTCGGGTTGAGCTTGATGTCATACGCCCTGAGGTTGTCGAATGTAAGACGTAAGTTGTCTATTAGTGTTTCCACGTGCTTGGTTTTGATGACGATGTCATCACCGTAAGCTTCTACTATTTTGACGATCTATTTCTCCAGGCATGTTTGAATCATGCATTGATATGTGGCGCCGACGTTCTTGAGCCCGAAGGGCATGGTATTGAAGCAGAATGGCCCATATGGGGTGATAAGTGCTGTTGCAGCTTGATCGGATTCCTTCATTTTGATTTGATGGTATCCGGAGTATGCATCGAGGAAACACAGAGAGTCGTGTCCTGCGGTGGTGTCAATGATTTGATCAATGCGAGGGAGGGGGAAGGGATCCTTAGGGCAGACTTTGCTGAGGTCTTTGAAACCGACGCACATGCGCCAGGATTTGTCCTTCTTTGGTACCATCACCAGGTTTGCCAGCCAGTCCGGATGTTTGATTTCTCTAATGAATCCGGCCTCGATGAGTTTGGCCAGCTCCTCCCCCATGGCCCGTCGCTTGGGTTCGGAAAAGCGCCGAAGTGCTTGCTTAACTAGTTTAAACCCCTTTAATATATTGAGGCTATGTTTGGTCAGCTTGTGTGGGATCCCTCGAATATCCGAAGGGTGCCAGGCAAATATGTCCCAGTTTTCATGTAGGAATTCGCGTAGTGTGGTGTCAACTGCTAGGTTTAGTTGAGCTCTGATGGATGCTGTCTTCTTTGGGTCCGTTGGGTGGACCTGAAATTAGATTATTTCTTCTGCTGGTTTAAACGAGGTGGCTTTGGATCGTTTGTCGAGGATCACATCGTCCCTGTCCACTGTAGAGCGTAGCGCGGTTAACTCCTCGGCTGCGAGGGCTTCAGATAGCGCCTCCAAGGCCAGGGATGCGGTTTTGTTTTCAGCACGGAGTGTTGTGTCCGGGTCACTGGCGAGAGTGATTATACCGTTTGGTCCGGGCATTTTGAGCTTCACATATCCATAGTGAGGTATAGCTTGGAAGCATGTAAAAGCATGCCGCCTCAACAGGGCATGATATCCGCTGCTGAAAGGGGCCACTTGGAAGGACCCCGACCTAACCAGTTGTCCGGGGTTCGACGACCTTCCGGAGTGGACAGTCCGGGTTCCGGAACATCTTCTGATTGTTTGGAGCCACCGTCCGAGGCTATGTTCGGAGGGCTGGTTGCGTCTTTTCGCGGGTGAGTATCCGGCTCTTTATGAACGGCGACCCGAACATAGTCCATCTTCGATATAGAAGAAGACTCGCCGTCCTGCTCCAGGAGTGCCGCGATCCGGTGAGTGCCAAGTGGAGCTTCGGTTTCTCCCTGATCGGTTTTAGGCCCGATCTGATCGTAATCTGTGATGATTCCCAAAGCGGCAATGTGATCTAGGATCTCGTTTAAGGACGAAAGCTCGACCAGATCCATCTGCTTGGAGTACTCGGAGTTTATGTGAAGGGGATTTTCGATGGCCCGAGAGGTCATCATCGGCTCTGCGGCCGAACGGGCGATCATAGTAAAGTCGCCCAGCCGGAGGGTTTGGCCCGGGGCCAAAACTACCCCTGCGGTGATGTTCCCTCCAATGACAAGGTGAGCCATCGAGCCATTCATCGACGACACAGTGGAACTCTCAATGAAAGCACCAATGTCGGTGTCAAAACCGGCGGATCTCGAGTAGGGGGCCTCAAACTGTGCATCTAGGATCGATGGTAGCAGGAGACAGGGGAGACGATGTTTACCCAGGTTCGGGCCCTCTCTATGGAGGTAATACCCTACTTCCTGCTTGATTGATCTTGATGAATATGAGTGTTACAAGAGTTGATCTACCATGAGATCGAATGGCTAAACCCTAGAAGTCTAGCCTATGATTATGGTAATGAGTATATGTGTTGTCCCTTCCGGACTATCCCTTACGATTTATATAGACACCAAGGGGATCTAGGGTATACATGGAGTCGGTTACATAAGAAGGAATCTTCGGTCGCCAAGCTTGCCTTCCACGCCAAGTAGAGTCCAATCCGGACACGGTGCAGTCTTCGGTCTTCATGTCTTCACAGCCACGCCCGAGGACCCCTTAGTCCAGGGCTCCCTCAACTGGTAACAAGTAATAAAAGTAAACAAGGTGCAGCAAGGTGTCTCAATCCTTTTTGTAGCAAAGGACAAGCCTGGACGAACTCTTATATAAATCAAAGCACTCCCAAGGACACATGGGAATTGTTGTCAAGTTAGTTTTCATCATGCTCATATGATTCACGTTTGTTACTTTAATAATTTGATATGTGGGTGGGCCGGTGCTTGGGTGATGCCCTTCCTTGGAAAAGCCTCCCACTTATTATTAACCCCTCTCGCAAGCATCCGCAACTACAAAAGAAGAATTAAGGTAAACCAAACCATATCATGAAACATATGGATCCAAATCAGCCCCTTACGAAGCAACCCATAAACTAGGGTTTAAGCTTTTGTCACTCTAGGAACCCATCATCTACTTATTACTTCCCAATGCCTTCCCCTATGCCCAAATAATGGTGAAGTGTCATGTAGTCGATGTTCACATAACACCACTAGAGGAGAGACAACATACATCTCATCAAAATATCGAACGAATACCAAATTCACATGATTACTTATAACAAGACTTCTCCTATGCATGTCCTCAGGAACAAACGTAAATACTCACAAAGCATATTCATAATCAAGATCAGAGGAGTATTAATTATCATTAAGGATCTGAAAATATAATCTTCCATCGGATAAACCAACTAGCATCAACGACAAGGAGTAATCAACACTACTAGCAACCCACAGGTACCAATCTGAGGTTTTGGGACCAAGATCGAATACAAGATATGAACTAAGGTTTGGGAGGAGATGGTGCTGGTGAAGATGTTGATGGAGATTGACCCCCACTAGTGCAGAACCGGGCAATAGCACCGGTTCGTAAGGCCCTTTAGTGCCGGTTTAGGAACCAGCACTAAAGTTTCGGCACTAAAGCCCCCCCCCCTTTAGTACCGGTTCAGCATGAACCGGTGCTAAAGGGCAACCACGTGGCACGAGCCAGCTCCGGGGGCCGGGAGCCCTTTAGTACCGGTTGGTAACACCAACCGGTACTAAAATGTTTGGGGGGTTTTTGGTTTTATGATTTCCTTTTCATTTAATTTTGTGTTTCCCATTTTAATTCTTTTTTGTTTGCTGGTATTTTACGGTACTACACATTGTACACGTTATGCATATATATATATATAAATAGAATTTCTAGTAGAACCAATCATATATATATCATCAATGTCTCACAAACCATATTAATTCACACATACACACATGTATAGCTATATACAATTTCTCCTACATATGCATGTTGCCTTCGAAGCCAGTGGCATTAGCCTAATTGGTGCCTTCGGAGCACGATGACAATTGGAAGTGGTTCATGGGGGTGGTAGCGGGTAATAGTATTCTCCCTTCGGATTTATGACCTGGTCGAGCAAAAATCCCACTATTTCCTCTTGAAGTGCTTCTATGCGCTCCGTTTCTAGGAGCTTGTCCCGCACCTCTTTGAACTGTTAAGAAGGAGATCAATATGCATGTGTATTAGTTGTGTGACTAGATATCGATAATGGTGTAAAAATTGTGAATAGTGTTCTGACAAGCGTACCCATTCCTGTCTTTGAGATCTGCTCCTTTCGGACGCCATCATGCGAATGTTCTCGCAAACGCAGAATGCACACAGATCAGTCCCCTGCGCCTGCTTCAGGGCCTTTATTATGAGAATGGAATTTAATTTGATCAAATAATAATTAATCAAGCATGATAATTAAAGAGATGGCAGCTAGCTAGCTAGCTAGCTAGTACTACTTAATTACTTACCTTGGATCGAAACCATTTCAGCTGTGGTTTCCATTCGCCTTCCGTGACGCTGATGAACCTTGCCCAAGCCCTGCCCGCTGACAAAGAAAATGAATAAATGGGTTATTAAATAGTTCATATCATGAAATGACGAATTACTAAATAGGCCGAGATATATAGTTAATAATGATTGAAATTACCTGTTGACTATCCCAAACAAGATGTTATAGTCACTTTGTTTTTTAAGTAGCGAGTCCAGTATTTCAACTGTTCCGGCGTCAACTTTAATGATACACAAGATCCAGTGAAATCTGCATGCACACACGTTTGCATGTCTTAATTAAGCGGGCATATGTAAGCAAAAACATGTAGCTAGCTAGCTAGTAGGCAAAAACAGAGAATTTGTAGTACAAGAAAGTGTGACTCACTGGAAGTTGTAAGGAAGTAGTATATCTTCATTGTATTTGAGGCGCTTCAAGAACTCTAGCATGCTGTCCTCTACCTCTTTTTCTTGATGCTTGTTTATTTTCCATGTGTATTCATTAACGGTGTTTGGGTCAATGAACCCAATGCCATAGCGTCCACCTTTTCTCATTTCATACATCTTCATCCTGCATAATACCACAGAAAAGAATATAGTGAGGATAATGATTGATCAAAATGATCACTACAGCTAGCTTGAGACTTAAATTACAGAAATAAATCACTTACAGACAATAGCAACTGACGATAGATTTGTCGAGTGCGTCTTGATTGTATAACTGAAACAGTTCAGGATACTCAATGGCCACAGCTTTCTCATGGTAGTAATCATCCTTCTTGACATACACCATGAGGGACTCTCGATTGGATCTCTTGGTAATGTCCATGTACCATTGATGCAATTCATACATTCTCGTTGGGAGCTTGTTGACATCTTCTGGCTCGACCAAAGGTTGGCCCCGGACATATTTCCGTTTTATTTCCTCCTCTGTAATCCCAGGCATGTCCTCGATCTCGAGGAGTTGTCCAACAGTGATCTTGAGTTCTTCAGCCTGCATTATATGCTCCTGGGTTATTACCACATCGCCCACCTCGGGAACGTAAACTGTTTGGCCACAATAATATTGGGCGCGCGTACTGTCACTTCTTGTTGGCGGCACAACAAGCAGGGGGATCGATTGCGCCGCCTGTTTTCCCAGCTGGGCAACGGTTTTCCCGCATTTTTTGACAGCCGCTGCTTGTTGTTTGCTCGAGCTCGAGCTCGCCTCCTTCTGTAGATGTCGTCGATGTAACTTCCTGATGTGGCGCTCATAGTCTATGTCAACAGGCTTAGGAGCTGGTGGTTGAGCCATACGAATGAAGTGGTCAACTACTTCCACAGGCACTTTCTCCCTTGGCGGCGGTGGCGGTTTCGGTCCAAAATGGGCGTCGACTTCTGCCTGCACTATGGCATTGGTTTGCTCCTCGGTCCTATCGTAAGCCCTCACAGGAAGAGGAGTAGTGAGGTTTGGACCATATTTATATCGCTTGCCTCCGCCTGTACTTCCTGTACTATGACCTTGACTTGTACCGCTACGCACCATAGCTGCGGGGTGTCTCTTTTGCGATTGCTGAGGCGGCGGAGACGGCTGACGGGCCTGAGTTGGACGAGGAGGAGTGGCCTGAAGCTGTGCCGGACTTGCAGTGGCCTGAGGTTGTGCCGGACTTGGAGGAGGAGTGGACGTCTGACGCTGTGTCGGACTTGGAGGAGGAGTGGCCTGACACTTTACCGGACTTGGAGGAGGAGGAGTGGCCTCACGCGTTGGTGGACTTGGAGGAGCGGGAGTCTGCTGACTCGGTGGCGGACTTCGACGAGGAGTCGGGTGACGCGGTGTCGGTGGCCTTCGAAAGATGATGCAATCCTTTCTCCATAGGATGACACGATGTATGGCCTCTCCCAATGTGTGCTCGTCGTCACCTCCAGGAATGTCAAGCTGTAGCTCCGAATATGGGTCCACCACCTCATCAACCAAGACACGAGCATAGCCCGCTGGAATCGGGTTGCAATGGAAGGTTGCCTCGGGGGAATTTGAAAAAGCAACGGCGTCCGCCACCTTCATGGATATGTTCTTCATTTCGAAGTGTAGCTCGCAGTTAGTGTTCTCCGTGATGGCATCCACGGGGTATCTATCCAGCACTACTGCGTCGCCCGGGGCGGAACCCACGCTGCTTCTCGGCATGGATGGGGCGGTGGTATCCAATGCTGGATCATCCGCTAGCTGCTGCAAATGTTGAGACCCCCTTTGCTGGCTAAGTGAGTCGATCCGCTCCTGCTGCCGCTGGAATTTAGCTGCCAATTCCGCTTGACTTGCTTCTAGGCCTTGAAGGCGTTCATAGTCCCGCTTCCTCTGCTCCTCCTCCATCTTCCTCTTCTTCTCCTCCGCAATCTTCTTTCTCGCATGGGTTCTGTAGTCAGCGTTCTAGTCCGAAAACCCCTCATACCACGGAAGAGCGCCCTTGCCTCGTGTTCTTCCCGGGTGTTCAGGATTTCCCAGGGCACACGTAAGCTCGTCGTTCTCTCTGTTGGGCTGGAACACCCCCGATCGAGCCTCTTCTATTGCAACAAGTAGCGCATCGTCGGCTCCGTTCAGACATGCCTTCGTCGAAACATTGCCTGTCTTCGGGTCCAACTCCCCCCCATGCGCATAGAACCAAGTCCTGCACCTGGGGGGCCAGCTCTTAGTAACCGGAGTGACACTTGCATCCTCCATCTCTTTCTCAGACTTATCCCACTTAGGCATTGCCACCGCATAGCCACCTGGCCCCAGCTTATGGAACTTATCCTTTTTTTCGGCATTCTTCTTGTTTATTCTCGACCGTTCCTTAGCTAATTCTGAATCCTTGAATTTCACGAAATCGTCCCAATGAGCACTTTGATTCTCTAGTATCCCCTCGAATACTAGAGTCTTCCTTCCTTCCTTGACGTACTTCTCCCACGTCGTTCTCTTGTGGTTCTTGAATGCAACTGCCATCTTCCTAAAAGCAGCGTCCTTGACTTTCCGCACATCTGCTTCTGTGAAATTATCTGGTAGGGTGAAATGTTCCATGAGAGTATCCCAAAGCAGTTTTTTTTATTCTCGTCGACAAAAGTAACATTTGGACGTGGCTTTGCTGGCTTTCTCCATTCTTGAAGGGAGATCGGGAGTTGGTCCTTCACAAGAACTCCGCACTGACGAACGAACTTGTCCGCAATCTTCTTAGGCGCTAATGGTTCACCATTAGGTTTGAATGCCTCGATATTGTACTTTACGCCCTCCTTCAACTTTTTGTTCGGGCCTCGTTTCGTCCTTTTGCCTGAAGATTTGCTCGATCCGGATGGCTGAAAGAAGAAAGATCGATTCGTTAATATATCTTCAACTCATTTAAAACATGCGATGATCACCAGATTCCTGATTATATAAATATATATACCTCGCCGGTGTTTGTTGTTTCAGGATCAACATTTCTTCGTCGTAGTTCATGACTTCATCTTCTCGGTCGTCGCGATCGAATATCATATCACCCTCTCCGGTGTTTTTTAGAAATTCGGAGCCATCAAAATCTTCTTCATTCCGATCATCATCTGGCCCGCGTATGATATCGAACATGGTCTGTTCTCTCTCTCTGTCGGTATTGTCCGCCATAGCTTTTATTTAACTATGCCAAAAGAAATATAAAACAATTTAGTATAATCTCGAATAATAGATATAATCTCGAATACATCGTCTCGAATAATAGATTTAATCTCGAATACGTCGTCTCGAATAATAGACATAATCTCGAATACATCGTCTCAAATAATATATATAATCTCGAATAAATCATCTCGAATATTATATATCGAATACATCACTAGCTAGCTAGCTAGCTAATAAAGATCAAATACTAGAGAGTAATCTAGGCGGTGGACAACCAAAGTGAAGGAACCATCACTGGATCATAGCTCGGGTGATCTCCCCAAAGAACCTGCCAGGTATTGGAGAACCTGACGTCCATAGCAGCCATGTAGCGATGGACGTGATCGTCCTCCTCCCTGACACGGTGACGTACCACCTCCGGTGGGGCCGGCTCCCTCCGCACCGAAAGTGGCCCACGCGAATGCCACCAAAGGAGATGAGGGTCGACGACGGGACCCGGGGCCGGGTTCCTCACCAAGCGTCGCGCCCCTGAAGGTAGCACCTCCCAGTGCCAGCCCGGCGGAGCCCAGTCCCGGACATGGGTCCTCTAAAGCAGGACGTCATCGCGAACGGGTCGACGGCGAGGATGCGGGCCTGGCATCATCGACAACAAATACTATATGCAAATGTAACACTAATTATGCTATCATTGCATATGTCAAAATTCTATATGCTATTTCATACTAATTAAGCATCTAACACTAAAAACAGAAAAAACAACTTCTATACATCCATTAAAAACAGAAAAACAACATTATATAAAAAAATTCCATACTAATTAAACACTAATTATATCCATCTAACTTGCATTCATACATATATACTAGTGAAAAAATAATAATCTGAAAAATCTAAACTAATTAAACATACAAAATACGTATATACTAATTAACTTAAGAAAATGTGCATGTGTGTGTGTGTTCATCATGCTTATGTGTGTGTATGGGCTCGGGGAGGGGCGGCGCACATGGTGGCCACTGGGAGCGAGGGAGAGGGGTAGAGGGGGAGAGCTCACAGCAGGGCGACGGTGACGGCGAGGCGACGGCCCGGGGCAGCGACGGGCCGGGGCGTGACGGGGCGGCGACGCGGGGACGGCG
>NC_041388.1:583949388-583975571 GCF_002162155.2 Triticum dicoccoides
CGGGGACGGCGCGACGGGGACGGGCTCGGGGCGGCGACGGAGACGAGGGCGGCGACGGCGACGGGGGCGGCGACGGGGATAGGGGCGGCGACGAGGATGGGGGCGGCGACGGCAACGACACGCGATGGGGGCGGCGTAGGACGGGGGCGGCGACAGCGTCGATCGATCGGGAAACAGAGGAAGAAACAGAGGGAGAATGAAATTTTTCGAAGTGATGTATATATAGAAGGCACCTTTAGTACCGGTTGGAGCCACCAACCGGTACTAAAGGCCTGTTTTGGCCAGGCCAAGCGGCGGGAAGCACCCCCCTTTAGTACCGGTTGGTGGCTCCAACCGGTACTAAAGGCCCCCCTTTAGTACCGGTTGGTGCCACGAACTGGTACTAAAGGGGGGTGCGCTGCCAGGCGAGGGGCGCAAAGTTTAGTCCCACCTCGCCTAGCGAAGGGCAGCCGCACTGGTTTATAAACCTAGCCGCGGCTGCTCCTTCGAGCTCCTCTCAAATGCAGGCCTTCTGGGCCTACCTGTGCTGTGCTTCCCCGTTGGCCTACTGGGCCTTTGCGAGCCTGCATCCTGTCCCAACAACGGGTTGGGTTTCTAGTCGTATGCAGGTCGCTCTAGCCTAGTAGGTGGCCTTTTTATTTGCTTTATTTATTTTTGAGTTGTTTTTTTTTGTATTTAGAGTTTCTTTGTGAATATTTTTGCTTTAGGTACAAAAAATTACAAACTTTCTGTTAGTGCCCGTAGTTTTCAAATTTGAATAGTTTAAATTTTGAATTATTTGAAATTAGTGTGAATCACTAGTTTGTGAATAACTTAACTTTAAAAATCAGTGAAGGCATGAAAGAATTTGTTTGCACATAAAATTTCTTCGCGTTTCAAATGCCAAAACACATAATTAACTATCCTAACTATTACAGAGATTCCCTTCTGGGTGTGAAACACAGAAGAAAGTGATGATAGCTAGTGAAGCCGATCACATCCCAGATCTTTGGATGTGAAACTTTTTCTTCGCGTGTGTCCCTTTGCACCGTAACCATGGAAAATCTTCATCATTTAACAGGATGCTCGGGTCAATATTCACTGTGAATGGAGCAATTTCATCAAACTTTTCATAATCTTCTGACTTGTCTGTCTTGTCATCCACTCCCACGATGTTTCTCTTCCCAGAAAGAACTATGTGCCGCTTTGGCTCATCGTACGATGCATTCGCTTCCTTATCTTTTCTTTTTCTTGGCTTGGTAGACATGTCCTTCACATAGAAAACCTGTGCCACATCATTGGCTAGGACGAATGGTTCGTCTGCATACGCAAGATTGTTGAGATCCACTGTTGTCATTCCGTACTGCGGGTCTTCCGTTACCCCGCCTCGTGTCATATTGACCCATTTGCACCGAAACAAAGGGACCTTCAAACCACGCCGATAGTCAAGTTCCCATATGTCCTGTATATAACCATAATATGTTTCCTTTCCTGTCTTGGTTTCTGCATCAAAGCGGACACCACTGTTTTGGTTGGTGCTCTTCTTATCTTGGGTGATCGTGTAAAATGTATTACCATTTATCTCGTACCCTTTGAAAGTCATTATATTCGAAGATGGTAGCTGGGACAGCAAGTACAGGTCATCTTCAATAGAGGTGTCATGCATGGTACGTGCTTGCAACCAGCTGGCGAAACTCCTGGTTTGTTCACGTGTAATCCAGTCATCAGACCGCTCCGGGTGTTTGGAGCATAGCAAATTCTTGTCTTCATCCATATACGGAGCTACCAAGGCGGAATTCTGTAGAACTATGTAGTGTGCTTCAGTGAGAGAATGTCCGTCCATACATATTATTTGTTCCCCTCCTAGCGTGCCTTTTCCATCCGGTCTGCCCTTATGCCGCGATTCGGGAACACCAATCGGCTTAAGGTCAGGAATAAAGTTAATACAAAACTCAATGACCTCATCATTTTGACGGCCCTTGGAGATGCTTCCTTCTGGCCTAGCACGGTTATGAACATATTTCTTTAAGACTCCCATGAACCTCTCAAAGGGGAACATATTGTGTAGAAATACAGGACCCAAAACGTTAATCTCTTCGCATAGGTGAACTAGGACGTGCGTCATGATGTTGAAGAAGGATGGTGGGAACACCAACTCGAAACTGACAAGACATTGCACCAAATCATTCTGTAACCTTGGTATGATTTCTGGATCGATTACCTTCTGAGAGATTGCATTGAGAAATGCACATAGCTTCACAATGGCGAATCGAACGTTTTCCGGTAGAAGCCCCATCAATGCAACCGGAAGAAGTTGTGTCATAATCACGTGGCAGTCATGAGACTTTAGGTTCTGGAACTTTTTCTTCTCCAAATCACTTGCGCAGTTTCTCTTTGCATCGGCAATGACCCGACCTAGATCATCAACGGGCTCATCTGATGCCTCTTCTTCAACTTCTTCCCGCATTGCCGGCTCAGCTTCTTCCCGCATTACCGGCTCATCTTCTTCCCCCATTGTTGTATCATCGTATTCAGGGAACCCATGGCCAGGATAGCTGTCGTCGTCCTCTTCTTCTTCATTGTCTTCCATCATAACCCCTCTTTCTCCGTGCTTGGTCCAAACATTATAATGGGGAATGAAACCGGACTTAAATAGGTGGACGTGAATGGTTCTTGACGTAGAGTAATTGTGACCATTCTTACAGCGAGCACATGGACAAGGCATAAAACCATCCGCCCGCTTGTTTGCCTCAGTCGCAAGTAGAAATGTATGCACGCCCTCAACGAACTGGGGAGAGCATCGGTCATCATACATCCATTGCCGGCTCATCTTCATTACACAACACCGAATAGACCAAATTAATACAAGTTCATACATAAAGTTCATACAACACTTAAATGCAACAAACAAATAACTCTCTAGCTAAAGCATTTTAAATGCAACAACAAATACGATCAAGATCGCAACTAAGGTAACAATGGATCCAACAGCATAATGATACCAAGCCTCACTATCGATGGCATATTTTCTAATCTTTCTAATCTTCAAGCGCATTTTCTCCATCTTGATCTTGTGATCATCGACGACATCGGCAACATGCAACTCCAATTCCATCTTCTCCCCATCAATTCTTTTCAATTTTTCTTTCAAGTACTCGTTTTCTCTTTCAACTAAATTTAACCTCTCGGCAATGGGGTCGGTTGGAATTTCCGATTCACATACCTCCTAGAAAAAATTTCTATGTCAACTTGATGGGCATAATTTGTCATAAACACGAAATGCAACTAGTTTTAAAAGAGAATATACATACCACATCCGAATCATAACAAGGACTAGGGCCGACGGGGACGGATATCAAAACCATGGCACTATATGTATAACAAACAACGTACGGGTAAGATAATTATATGAGTAACTATATATCCAAATCACACAAACATCAATTTTTATATAAAATTTCATGAACAAGAGGCTCACCACAAGGTGGTGCCGGCGACGGGACGGTGCGGGCGATCGACGGTGGCTACGATGGAGATGTAGAAGGCACTAAGTAAACCACACCTACATATGAAAACTAAGTGTTATTTTTGACCTCAAATTGCATATAAATCAAATACTAGCACATATATATATATATCCTCCCAAATTACTAAACTCACAAATTAATCACTATATAAAGCATTGCAAGAGCTAATCTAGCAATGAGAGATGAAAGGACAAAGTTGCTAACCTTTGTGATCATTTGAATGGATGGGGTCCTTCAAATCTTGACAAATTTTGGGCAAAATGTGTGATGAGCTCGAGAGGAAGAGGGGAAGAACAGAGAGGAGAGGGGAAAGGGGAAGAACAGAGCGAGCTCGGGTGGACGAAGAGTTTATGTAGGACGACCTTTAGTACCGGTTTGTGCCAAGAACCGGTACTAAAGGGGCTGGAGGGGCCCCATTCTGACAACATCCTGCCACCACTCTCATTAGTACCGGTTCGTGGCACGAACCGGTGCTAAAGGTTCGCCACGAACCGGTACTAATGAAAGCGGCCCGGCTAGCCGTTGGAACCGGCACTAATGTATACATTAGTGCCGGCTCAAATACAAACCGGCACTAATGTGCTTCACGTTTGACCCTTTTTCTACTAGTGCCCCTCTCGATGAGAGGATCGATGGTGATGATGATGGCTTCGATTCCCCCTCCTGGAGGGATGTTTCCCCGGCAAAACAGCTCCGCCGAAGCCCTAAATTGGTTTTGCCCAGGTTCCACCTCGAGACGGTGGCGCTTCATCCCGAAAGCATTCTTCTCATTTTTTCCAGGTCAAAACACACCATATAGACAAAGATGGGCACCAGAGGCTTGCAGGGGGTCCACAAGGACGGGGGGCATGCCCTCCACCCTTGTGGCTGGCTGGTGGCCCCCCTCTGGTATTTTCTTTGCCCAATATTTTTTATATATTCCAAAATCATGCTCCGTGAAGTTTCTGGACTTTTGAAGTTGCACAGAATAGGTCTCTAATATTTTCTCCTTTTCCAGTCCAGAATTCTAGCTGTCGGCATTCTCCCTCTTCATGTAAACCTTATAAAATAAGAGAGAAAAGGCATAAGTATTGTGATATAACGTGTAATAACAGCCCATAATGCCATAAATATCAATATAAAAGCATGATGCAAAATGGACATATCACCCCCAAGCTTAGACCTCGCTTGTCCTCAAGCGAAAGCCGAAATCAAAAAATATGTCCACATGTTTAGAGAGAGAGGTGTCACTAAAAATAAAATACGGACATGAGGGAATCATGATCATCTTAGAACAGCAACATATAATGCCATATATTTTCTTATGCTAAAGTAACAATTCATTCACAAGATAAAGTATGAATCGGAAACTTCATTGAAAACTAACAAACTATGATCTCAGTCATTGAAGCAATTGCAATTTATCATAACATCGGAAAGATTCAATATGAGATCTTTTCAGCAAGTCCACATACTCAACTATCATTTAATCTTTCACAATTTCTAACACTCACGTGATACTTATGGGTTCAAAGCTTCAGCAGGACACAGAGAAAGATAGGGGCTTATAGTTTTGCCTCCCAACCTTTTACCTCAAGGGTAATGTCAACAATAGTACTTTATGATAACCTACATCAGAGTGGATATATATATCATATATCCGGATCTCTCCAACACATAGTGCTTGCCAAAGGAAAAAGTATAAAAAGGAAAGGTGATGATCACCATGACTCTTGTATAAGGGTAGAAGATAAAAGTAAAAGATAGGCCCTTCGCAGAGGGAAGCAGAGGTTGCCATGTGCTTTTATGGTTGGATGCACAAAATCGTAATGCAAAAGAATGTCACTTTATATTGCCTCTTGTGATAAGGACCTTTATTATGCAGTTCGTCGCTTTTATTTCTTCCATATCACAAGTTCATATAAACCTTATTTTCTTCACACTAATAGATCATACATATTTAGAGAGAAATTTTTTATTGCTTGCACCGATGACAACTTACTTGAAGGATCTTACTCAATCCATAGGTAGGTATGGTGGACTCTCATGCAAAAACTGGGTTTAGGGATGTTTGGCGGCAGAAGTAGTATCTCTACTTGGTGCAAAGAATTTGACTATCATGAGAGGGAAAGGCAAGCTCAACATGTTGGATGATCCATGCCAATATAACTTCTATTTAGATATAAGGAAACATAACCTATTATGTTGTCTTCCTTGTCCAACATCAACTTTTTAGCATGTCATATTTTAATGAGTGCTCACAATTACAAAAGATGTCCAAGATAGTATATTTATATGTGAAGCCTCTCTTTCTTTATTACTTCCTATTAATTGCAACAATGACCAAAACTATGTTTGTCAACTCTCAACAACTTTTATTCATCATACTCTTTATATGTGAAGTCATTACTCTCCATAAGATCAATATATGATCTTTTTATTTATTTTTATTATTTTCTATTATTTAATTCCCTCAAGATCATAGCAAGAAAGCAAGTCCTCAACTCAAAACTACTCTTTATTATATATAACTCAAGGACTCGATTACATAGATAGACATCAAAACAAAACTCAAAGCTAGATCATACTAAAAACTTTATTCTACGAGATCAAGATATAACCAAAAAGGATCAAACTAAGAAAAACGATAAAGGTAAAAGTATGATGGAGATACGATACCAGGGCACCTCCCCCAAGCTTGGAAGTTGCCAAGGGGAGTGCCCATAGCCATGTATTTATGTCTCTTTCTTCGAAGGTGGTGATGTGATATTCTTGGCAATGATGCCCCTCAGGAGACGATTCTCCTCCTCGAGCTTATTTTTTTTTTGCTTAAGATCCATTATTTCCTTGCGAAGTTTGCCCATGATGGCTAGAGCTCCAATCACCCAAGGATGTTTCATAGCTGCGGAGAAAAACTAACACTCTTTTTCATATTTTCACAAGAGAGAAAACTAGTATTGGGAGGGATGACTAAGTTTGGTATTGCTGAGCTCTAACGTTCCTCCAACATGAATCCAGCTTGAAGACGAGAGGTAACTTCCTGATCCTCCTCCATGGCATCCACTCTTTTCAAGTCAGCCTCCATCTCCTCTCTGTAGCTTGCCCGAAGTGGTTAGCTTCGCTGTATGCCCTTGGACCCGGTGTCGGGTGAGATACACGACTCTCCTCGACCGACTCTTGCAAAGACATCTTGTTCTAAATCTGCAGAAACAACTCAAAATGAAAACAGGGGATTTTGCTGGGGTATGGTGGTCAAAACCTTCAAGAGATTATATAATAAATTTTTACCGACCATAAGAAGTATCGTGAAAGAAAACAAAGTCCGAAAGGCACACGAGGTGGCCAAAAGGATGGGGGAACGCCCAGGGGGATAGGGCGCGTCCTCCACCCTTGTGGTGGCCTCGTGACTCTCTGAGACTACTTTCAATTTTCCTATTTTTTTAAATATTCCAAAACGGAGAAAAATTATCATTGGAAACGTTTTGGAGTCGGTTTACTTACCGTACCACATACCTATTCCTTTTGGGAGTCTGAAACGTTCTGGAAGGTGTCCCTTATGTACTTCTCCGGTGTTACGGTATTAATTATATTGGTCTCAACATTTATGGGAGTACCTGAGATATAATTTTTGATTTTTTATCGTTTACCACCTTCGGATTTGTGCCTTCGGGTTTTTTGATTTTTATGGCACCGGAATGATAGACCTCCTCGATAATGTAAGGACCTTCCCATTTAGAGAGAAGCTTTCCTGCAAAAAATCTTAAACGAGGGTTGTATAGCAAAACATGATCACCTACATTAAACTCACGCTTTTGTATCCTTTTATCATGTCATCTTTTAACCTTTTCTTTAAACAACTTGGCATTCTCATAGGCTTGGGTTCTCCATTCATCGAGTCAGCTAATGTCAAATAACCTCTTGTCACCGGCAAGTTTGAAATCATAATTGAGCTCTTTAATAGCCCAATATGCCTTATGTTCTAGTTCAAGAGGTAAGTGACATGCTTTTCCATAAGCCATTTTATACGGAGACATACCCATAGGGTTCTTATAAGTAGTTCTATAAGCCCAAAATGCATCATCAAGTTTCTTAGACCAATTCTTTTGAGATCTATTAATAGTTTTTGTAAATATTACCTAATTCTACTTGACCACCAGACTGAGGATGATATGGGGATGCAATTCTATGGTTGACATCATACTTAGCAAGCATTTTACAGAAAGCACCATGAATAAAATGTGAACCACCATCAGTCATTAAATATCTAGGGACTCCAAACCTCGGAAAAATAACTTATTTAAGCATCTTAATAGAGGCGTTATGATCAAGACTATTAGTTGGAATAGCTTCTACCCACTTAGTAACATAGTCAACAACAACTAAAATTTGTGTATACCCATTAGAGGAAGGAAAAGGTCCCATATAATCAAAGCCATAAACATCAAATGGTTCAATAACAAGTGAATAATTCATAGGCATTTCCTAACATCTACTAATATTACCAATTCTCTAGCATTCATCACAAGATAAGGCAAACTTACGGGCATCATTAAAGAGAGTGGGCCAATAGAAACCAGATTGCAATACCTTATGTGTAGTTCTATCTCCAGCGTGGTGTCCTCCGTAAGACTCAGAGTGACACTTGCGTAGGATCTGTTCCAGTTCATGCTCAGGTACACAACATCTAATAACACCATCTACTCCTTCTTTATAAAGGTGTGGGTCATCCCAAAAGTAATGTCTCAAATCATAGGAAAACTTTTTCTTTTGCTGGTATGTGAAACTAGGTGGTATAAATTTAGCAAAAATATAATTTGCATACTAAGCATACCGTGGAGTATTACGAGAAGCATTTATGACATTTAGTTGTTCATCAGGAAAGCTATCATCAATAGGTAGTGGGCCATCAAGAACATTTTTTAACCTAGACAAGTTGTCTGCAACGGGGTTCTCAGCTCCCTTTCCATCAATAATATGCAAATCAAATTCTTGTAGCCAGAGAACCCATCTAATAAGTCCAGGTTTAGCATCTTTCTTTTCCATAAGATATTTAATAGCAACATGATCAGTGTGAATAATTACTTTGGAATCAACAATATAAGGTCTGAACTTCACATGCAAATACAACTGCTAAAAATTCTTTTTAAGTAGTAGCATAATTTCTCTGGGCACTGTCTAGAGTTTTACTAGCATACTGAATAACATTTAATTTCTTGTCTACTCTTTTTCCTAGAACAGCACCAACAACATAATCACTAGCATCACACATAATTTCAAAGGGTAAATTCCAATCAGGTGGCTGAACAATAGGTGCAGAAATCAAGGCTTTCTTAAGTATTTCAAATGCTTCTACACAATCATCATCAAAAACAAAAGGAACATCTTTTTGCAAGAGATTAGTGAGAGGCCTAGAAATTTTAGAGAAGTATTTAATAAACCTCCTATGGAAACTAGAATGACCAAGGAAACTTCTTATACTTTTGATGACTTTAGGGCATGACATCTTTTCAATAGCATCTAATTTAGCTTTATCAACTTCAATACCTCTTTCAAAAAATTTATGCCCCAAGACAATACCTTCATTAATCATAAAGTGGCACTTCTCCCAATTCAAGACAAGATTAGTTTCTTCACATCTTTGCAAAACTCGATCAAGGTTGCTTAAGCAATCATCAAAAGAAGTTCCGTAAACGTAGAAATCATCCATGAGAACTTCAACAATCTTTTCACAAAAATCAAAGAATATAGCAGTCATACATCTTTGAAAGGTAGTAGGTGCACTGCATAAACCAAAAGGCATACGTCTATAAGCAATGGTACCGAAAGGGCAAGTAAAAGTGGTTTTCTCTTTATCATCTTTTGACACAGGTATTTGAGAGAAACCAGAATAACCATCTAGGAAGCAAAAATGTGTATGTTTGGATAGTATTTCTAGCATTTGATAAATAAAAGGTAGATGATAATGATCTTTTCTAGTAGCTTTATTTAGTTTGCGGAAATCAATTACCATTCTATAACATGTAACAATTCTTTGTGGAATCAATTCATTCTTATCATTAGGAACAACAGTAATGCCTCCCTTCTTAGGGACACAATGAATAAGAGTTACCCATTGAGTATCAGCAATAGGATAAATTATACCTGCCTCCAGAAGCTTTAGTATTTATTTTCTTACCACTTGTTTCATCTTAGGATTTAACCGTCGTTGATGATCAACAACTGGTTTAGCATCTTTCTCCAATTTTATTTTGTGCTGACATAGAGTGGGAATAATGCCCTTAAGATCATCAAGAGTATATCCAATAGCGACACGGTGCTTCTTCAGAGTTTTCAATAATTTATTTTCTTCATGCTCTGAAAGTTTAGCAGTAATAATAATAGGATTGATGTCTACTAAACAACCTTCTTCTTGTAGACATTGTTGGGCCTCCAAGTGCAGAGGTTTGTAGGACAATAGCAAATTTCCCTCAAGTGGATGACCTAAGGCTTATCAATCTGTGGGAGGCGTAGGAATAAGATGGTCTCTCTCAAACAACCTTGCAACCAAATAACAAAGAGTCTCTTGTGGCCCCAACACACCCAATACAATGGTAAATTTTATAGGTGCACTAGTTCGGCGAAGAGATGGTGATACAAGTGCAATATGGATGGTAGATATAGGTTTTTGTAATCTGAAAATATAAAACAGCAAGGTAGCAAGTGGTAAATGTGAGCGTAAACGGTATTGAAATACTAGGAAACAAGGCCTAGGGTTCATACTTTCACTAGTGCAAGTTCTCTCAACAATAATAACATAATTGGATCATATAACTATCCCTCAACACGCAACAAAGAGTCACTCCAAAGTCACTAATAGCGGAGAACAAACGAAGAGATTATTGTAGGGTACGAAACCACCTCAAAGTTATTCTTTCTGATCGATCTATTCAAGAGTCCGTAGTAAAATAACACGAAGCTATTCTTTCCGTTCAATCTATCCTAGAGTTCGTACTAGAATAACACCTTAAGACACAAATCAACCAAAACCCTAATGTCACCTAGATACTCCAATGTCACCCCAAGTATCCATGGGTATGATTATACGATATGCATCACACAATCTCAGATTCATCTATTCAACCAACACAAAGAACTTCAAAGAGTGCCCCAAAGTTTATACCAGAGAGTCAAGACGAAAACGTGTGCCAACCCCTATGCATAAGTTCACGAGGTCACGAAACTCGCAAGTTGATCACCAAAACATACATCAAGTGGATCACGTGAATATCCCATTGTCACCACAGATAAGCACATGCAAGACATACATCAAGTGTTCTCAAATCCTTAAAGACTCAATCCGATAAGATAACTTCAAAGGGAAAACTCAATCCATTACAAGAGAGTAGAGGGGGAGAAACATCATAAGATCCAACTATAATAGCAAAGCTCGCGATACATCAAGATCGTGCCGAATCAAGAACACGAGAGAGAGAGAGATCAAACACATAGCTACTGGTACATACCCTCAGCCCCGAGGGTGAACTACTCCCTCCTCGTCATGGAGAGTGCTGAAATGATGAAGATGGCCACCGGTGAGGGATCCCCCCTCTGGCAGGGTGCCGGAACAGGGTCTCGATTGGTTTTTGGTGGCTACAGAGGCTTGCGGCGGCGGAACTCCGATCTAGATTATTTTTTGGAGGTTTCTGTATTTATAGGAATTTTTGGCGTAGGTCTCACGTCAGGGGGGGGTCTCCTAGTCATCCACGAGATAGGGGGCGCGCTCAGGGGTAGGGCGCGCCCCCCACCCTTGTGGATGGCTCGGGACTCATCTGGCCTAACTCTTTTACTTCGGGGGCTTCTTTTGGTCCATAAAAAATCATCAAAAATTGGCACGTCAATTGGACTCCATTTGGTATTCCTTTTCTGTAAAACTCAAAAACAAGGAAAAAAATAAAAACTATCACTAGGCTCTAGGTTAATAGGTTAGTCCCAAAAATCATATAAAATAGCATAGAAATGCATATAAAACATCCTAGATGGATAATATAATAGCATGGAACAATCAAAAATTATAGATACGTTGGAGACGTATGAAGGATATACTTATTTTCATCAAGATAAGCATATTTCAGAGTATCAGGTAATTGTTTAAGCTCAAACACGGGATCGCCCTTAGGTGGAGGAGGATCCCCAAGGATTTCAACAGGAAAATTTTGTTTCAAAATAGGCCCTTGATTAAAGAATACTTCATCTATTTCCCTTCTTTCATTCATAAACATATCATTTTCATGGTCTAGCAAATATTGTTCTAAAGGATCAGTAGGAGGCACGCCAATAGAAGCAAGCCCAATAATTTCATCCTTACTAGGCAATTCTTTATCATGGGGTTGTCTACGAAATTTAGAGAAATTAAAATCATGAGACATATCCCCTAAACCAACAGTAACAATATCTTTCTCGCAGTCTATCTCAGCATTCACAGTATTCAAGAAGGGTCTACCGAATATAATGGGACAAAAATTATCTTGTGGGGAAGTAAGAATAAGAAAATCAGTAGGATATTTTATCTTTCCACACAAGACTTCAACATATCTAACAATCCCAATTGGTGATATAGTATCTCTATTAGCAAGCTTAATAGCAACATCAATATCTTCTATCTCAGCAGGTGCAATATCATTCATAATTTCTTTATATAAGGTATAAGGAATTGCACTCACACTAGCACCCACATCACATAAGCCATGATAACAATGATCTCCTATTTTAACAGAAACCACAGGCATGCCAACAATAGGTCTATGTTTATCTTTCATATCGGGTTTAGCAATCCTAGCAGCCTCATCACAAAAATAAATAACATTCCCATCAATATTATCAACCAAGAGATCTTTAACCATAGCAATACTACGTTCAACTTCAATTTCTCAGAGGGTTTGGGTGTTCTAATATAACTTTTGTTGACCATAATTGAAGCTTTAGCATGATCCTTTATTCTAACAGGGAAAGGTGGTTTCTCAATATAAGTAGTAGGAACAAAAGGATCAACATTGTAAACAATAGTTTCTTCTTCAACTTTAGTAGGTTCTACTACTTTAACTTCAATGGGAGGATGATATTTGAGGGAGTCCTGGATTAGGGGGTCTCCGAATAGCCGGACTATATCCTTTGGCCGGACTGTTGGACTATGAAGATACAAGATTTAAGACTCTGTCCCGTGTCCGGATGGGACTCTCCTTGGCGTGGAAGGCAAGCTTGGCAATACGGATATTAGATCTCCTCCCTTGTAACCGACTTTGTGTAACTCTAGCCCCCTCTGGTGTCTATATAAACCGAAGGTTTAGTCTGTAGGACAAAATACAATCATACCATAGGCTAGCTTCTAGGGTTTAGCCTCTACGATCTCATGGTAGATCAACTCTTGTAATACTCATATCATCAAGATCAATCAAGCAGGACATAGGGTTACCTCCATCAAGACGGCCCGAACCTAGGTAAACATCGTGTCCCCTGCCTCCTGTTACCATCCGCCTTAGACGCACAGATCGGGACCCCCTACCCGAGATCGGCCGGTTTTGACACCGACATTGGTGCTTTAATTGAGAGTTCCACTGTGTCGTCATCATAAGGAGGGATGGCTTGTCTTGTTGTCAAGAACAACATCACCTCTGGGGGAGCCCTGGCTGTAGGCCAAACTCTCTGACTAGGCGGCTTCGTCATGACCGCCCGCTCGGCCATTGCACCGACAATGACTTCTCGGGTCATCAAAAATAGCCTCCACATCGGCTCGAAATTCACCGAGCAGATGGATCCAATGGAGCTCTCCTCTTTGAATGGGCTCTTGGATCACATCACCGCTCTGGGAGTCACTACTGACTACGATCGGGTTGGGCTTAAACCCGACCAAAGGGAGATTAACTCTCCGCTGGTCACCCATCATATAGCGGTGGTGGAGGAGCAATGCGGCGATTATCCCTCTATCCTGAGGACGAACTATGTCTGGATTCCCGAGCTCTCCGAGCCGGATACCTGCCCACGGGAGGACATCGCCCTAACCCTAAACCTAGAATCAGGCTGCATGCCGAACCTATGGGGCAACATCCCGGAGCCCGAACTTCCAAGATCGGAAACTCCCCCGCCCCGGGGTCTCAGATTGGGTCAAGGTCTGGACTTAAATCCACCCACCCACCCGGATATAAACGATCTTTCCCACATTAGGTAAGAGCCCCAAGAGACATTACATCACTATTGGGCCAGATTCCTCCTTGTAATGAACAAGGTCAAGGACTATCGTGAGGAAGACGCAATTTCGTTCTTTTGCAACAATTGCACGGACAAGGGAATCCTCAACGCCATAAGTCACCGTGACATAGCACACTTTGCTGACTTGGCGGCCATAGTATGGAAGTACTGTGCGATGGAAAGCGCCTGGAAAACCCAAACAAAATTTTGGGATAATCTGGCTCTGAAAAAACCCCAGTCCTAACTAAAAGGGTGCACTCTCATAAGTCGCCCGACTCAATTACAAAGAAGCAAAAGCCCACTATAGGGTGTGGAACCATTTTGGAGGGATGGCTTAACGGGCCCTGCAAAATTCATAGTACAACGGATACCATACCAACACACATCCTTAGAGCATGTTAGGTACTCCGGCAGGTGGCCAAGAGCGGTGAGGATCTCCTCATCCAAAACACCGCAGAGCACCATCCTGTGGATAAGAATACAATATTGACAGTCTTCGAGACCTTTGCCTCAAATAATAGGCGTAAGCGAGCACTTCGCAGCCTTGCCGAAGTCTGCCACGTGGCAGCAATAAATCCATGGAGCGACACGGCTATCACCTTCAATGACAGTGACGAACCTAAATTCTGAACAGCCCGAGCACCAACCGCCTTGGTCCTCAGTCCAACTGTGGACGGCTTTCGGCTTACTAAAGTGCTCATGGACGGCGGCAGCGAATTAAACCTCATTTATGAGGAGACTCTTCAAAAAATGGAAATAGACAGAAACCGCATTGATCAAAGCAGCACGACCTTTCGAGGAATCATCCCCAGTCGGGAGGCACGTTGTGCTAGGAAAATAACACTAGATGTGGTATTCGGCACTCCGGAGAATTACATGTCCGAAGAAATTACATTCCAAGTGGCCCCGTTCAGCAGCGGATACCACGCCCTTCTAGGGCGGGAGGCATTCACGATCTTCCTAGCCATACCCCATTATGGGTACATGAAGCTCAAAATGCCCGGGCCCAATGGAATCATCACTCTAGCTAGTGATCCGAACATAGCACTCCGCGCCGAGAATAAAACAGCCGCACTAGCCCTGGAGGCATTATCCGAAGCCCTTCTGGCGGAGGAACTAACCGCGCTGCGCTCCACAGTGGACAGGGACGATGTGATACTCGACAAAAGATCGAAGTCCACCTCTGTTGGGGATATTACTATCAGTTGAGACCCGCCCAGGAGGGGCCGGGTCAACTTCAATGGCGGGTTACGCAAGAAGCTCAGTAAACGTCCAAGTTTGTAGTTTATTAAGTCTTATAGAAGGCCCAAAGGCCTGGGGCCGGCTTGAGGCCCGATATTGTAAGTAAACCGCCATGTGTAAGGAAATACTTGTATAGAAAGACATGTAAAGAAAGTCACTAAGCCGGACACGATTATGAGCCGGCCGGGACTCTGTAGGCCACCTGGCGTCAACCCGTGTATATAAGGGGACGACCCGGTGGTGGTTTAGGGCAAGAAACAACCAAGTCGATAACCAAGCCGGCGAGTTGAGCCTCTTGGAAGTCGAAACCCCGGCAATACCAATCCCAACTAGACGTAGGCTTTTACCTTCATCGTAAGGGGCCGAACTAGTATAAACCTCTCTCATGTCCTTTGTCCCGATAAACCCCTTTAAGCTTCCTAGTGTGATGGCCCTACGACTAAGTCCTTGCTCTAGGACATCTGCCGTGTCAACTCCACGACAGTTGGCGCCCACCGTGGGGCCAGCGCATGGTGGATTTGAGTTCTTGAAGGGCAACTTCGAAGGGCTCAAGGGATACGCTGTGGGCCGGATGACCAAGAGTCGTCGCGGCAAGATCTACATAGACGACGAAGGCTGGGGCCCCGAGGCCGGCTCAATCGAGTACGGGTACCGGGTCCCCTTTGGCGGAATTCATGTCTTCATCGGCCGGATCGGCAAGTCAGGACCTGAGCCGGATGTCCACACCGACCTCATTGAAACGGCTCAGCAATCCGGGTCCGCCCGTGTTCAATCTGTCGTGAAGCATACCTTCGTAGGCTGCATCCATGGCGGTGAATACTCCGAAGGATCAATGGAAGGCGGGGAGATGGCCATCTGCTCTGATACTGCATCATCAACAGGTGAGACGGACTCGTTGTACCAACTGCAAGCCGGCATGCTCGGGGGCTGTTCTGATGGCAGCAGTATTTCAAACCCCCTTGAGCCGCCGAATTTGGACGAAGTCTTCATTGCAGGGACGCAGCCCGGGCAGAACTCCACCGCAGCGACAGCAGCAGCCACCGGGTCGGCAACTACCGGGTCAGGAGACCTCGCACGCCCCCCGGCTCAGGTTCTCATGGACCTCATGGATAAACTGACGACTGTGTTAACCGCTGCGGTAGAGCCGGTGGATAAAGCCCAGCATGACGCGGAAGTGGCACGCGTGCGGGAGGAGATGGTGCAAGCTAAGGAAAATCTGGCCGCGGAGGAAACCCGGATGGCAGCAGAACGAGCAGCTTTGGATGCTCGTGGTTAGCAGCTTCAAGCAGAAACCTTCCGGCTCTCGGTGGATCTTAATGCGTCAAACGAAGTCATGAGGAGGAGGAGTCAGAAAAATTAGTCGCGTCTGCCTCTAACACTGGATCCGAGGAATCTGTTCCATACACCCGGAGCTGGAGGGAGCAACCCGCCAGAGGCAAACCAGGTCACGACGCCCGGTGCACCAGTTCAGCCACACACCATGGAGCCGCCGCGCATGAATACAGCTCCTCCTCGTTATATATCAACACCCCCGGATCACTTCTCCAACCCCATGGAGAACCTCATTGCGGCGTCAGCTCGATTGGCAGCTCTCCCGATCGAAGGCGACTCGCCAGCAACAATTGAAACCCGGAGGGTAAGAGAATGTCAGGACCCCAACTCGATGTCACATCGATCTAGCCGGTAACACCTCATATCACTTTGCGGCCTCACGCACGGTATCCCCACGGGTGTCGCCTTACCTTTGCCCGGGACCGTTTGCGCCTTTTGGCTCACGTATATGATAGTGTCGCTAGCATCCATATGATAAAGAGCCCGGGCTGACATGACTAGTCGTAAACCCAAAGTGGCACAGACCTACAGGGACAGGCATCCATGACCCAGCTTCGAACGTGTCGGTCATCAGCAAGTGGGTCCGGGCTGTAGCACTGGGCTAGCAGGACTCCGATAAACCGGGCTGTAGCGGGCTAACAGGACTCCGGTACTCAAGCGTGACATTTCCCCGAAGGGACAGACACAGGAACGAAGAAGGACACATGCCGGCCAGCCTATGTGTTCCAGAGCAGTAGCAAGCTACCATGGCTCAGCGGTAACACTAGGAGACAGTTCCCGGTAAGAGAGGCTACTAAAGATAAACAACTAGATAGTCAGATCCCACACATACCAAGCATTTCAATCATACACACAGTATGCTCGATATGTGCAGATACAACGAAGCATCACAACATGACTCTACGACACAAGTACTTTATTTAAGGCTCAGGGAGCCATACATAACATACACGAAGGTACGGGTCTCACGACCCAACATACAAGTCATACAGTCATACAAACCAGCAGCGGAAGTAACTTGTCTGAGTACAGACAACTAGTAAAATAAAAGAGGCTTGGGAAGCCTAGCTATACTACAAGGTCCTTCACAAGCTCAGGGTCACCACCTGGGTCTTTAGCCTACTCGTTGATGTCAACGTCTACATAGAACCCATCAGAAGGGGTTGCAGCGTCTTCTGTAAAAATGTAGATTATAGCAACATGAGTACAAAGGTACTCAGCAAGACTTACATCAGACCCTACATACATGCTTAGTATCAAGAAGGGTTGGTGGAGTTATTGCAGCAAGCCAGCTTTGACTCTTGGCTAGGCTATCCTACGATACTCCAACTTGAAATGGTTTTGCGCACACGAGTCCACTACTCACCAATTCAATACACTACCGAGGATCCGCCTCCGTCTTCCCACGGAAGAGCCATCCTCGGCACTCACTCTTATCTTGAGGCTTTTAGTAGTTTCCATTTACTTGTCTATGAACTGTATAGGCAACCAAGTAGTCCTTTACCGCGGACGCGGCTATTCGAATAGATCATGTTAACCCTGCAGGGGTGTACTTCTTCATACATGTTTCCACCACTTAGCGTCTGCACACGACATGTGCTCGGCAGACTTCAAGCGAAAGCCGACGTGGGTGTAGACCACGACCTACCTAAACACTTAAGCCTCTAGTCCAGGTTTATCGCCTATTCAGGTTCCATCCGCAGGGAGTCCGGCCGAGGTTTCCCATACGGCCCCGAACGATGTGAACAGGGTTCCCGAGATACCTAACGGGTATTCGGTACACCGTGCCACGTACCTACCGCATCACAACCCACCCCTACGGTCAGCGCTGTCCACGGCCTCCAGTAGACTACAAACACCAGAAACTACTTGCAACTCCTGGACAGAGAGCTAGGGTGAATAAGAAGTCGAGCGGGGTCATATTTCAGGGCCCAATGCATGGTAGTAGCTGTATCTTAAATCACACATACAGATCTCAGTGCTTAAGGTCGGCTTCAATGAAACAACCCACCATGTACTCCTACATGGCCTCTCATCGATACCTTTACCAAATCGTGTTCACCTCACCACTCTTATTACCGACATAATCATTTCACTCTAGCCCATCACCCAGATGAACCAGACCTGACACGACTCTAAGCATAGCAGGCATAGCAAGGTAGGAACAACACATACATATGGCTCAATCAACTCCTACACATGCTAGTGGGTTTCATCTAGTTACTGTGGCAATGACAGGTCATGCAGAGGAAATGGGTTCAACTACCGTAGCACACAGCAGTCTGAAACGCGTTGTCTTAATGCAGTAAAAGAGGGCAGGAGCGAGAACATGGGATTGTATCGATATGATCAAATGGTTGGTTGCTTGCCTGATGGGTCGATGCACTGATACGGTTCTTCGTTAGGGTAATCACGGTACTCCTCGGAGGCAGAACCTGTCGCAAAGGACACCGATACACAACCATCACCAAACAATGTGCAACAATATGATGCATGCATGAAACATGGCAATATGAGTGTGTTGGGCTAATGCAACTAAAACCAGAAGGGTTTGAACAAATTTGAATCAAGGATTCAAATTTCAAATTCAAATATGGCCTTTTAAAGTGCTTTTCCTTGTTCTGCTTGAAACATCAATTTAACTTGTTTGATCATGCATGAAAATAGTACAGATGGATAGATTGGATTTTTCTGATCATTTTTCATATATAATTTGTCCAATTTGGAGTTACAGAATAAAAGTTATGAATTTTTGAAGTTTAAATAATATTCTGAAATTTCCTGATTTAAATTAAATCCAGAAATATAATTATTGCGCCAGCATGACGTCAGCATGACGTCAGTGGTCAACTGCGGCTGGCTGGAGTCAAACCTAACGTGTGGGGCCCACACGTCAGTGACAGGGGGGTTAAACAGAGTTAGTTTAATCCTAATTACTAATTAGTGGCGCTGGGGCCCACTGGTCAGTGTCAGGGGGTTAACTAACAGTGGTTAGCGCTAATCCTAATTAGCTACAGGGCTGGGCCCACCTGTCAGGGACTCAGGGGGGGTTCCTGCCGTGGTCAAAGTGGGTCAAACCCACCGGCGACGTGACGCCGGCGAGGCCCGAGACGGCGGCGCGATGCGGGATCGCGCTACAGGGCACGGGCGAGGCCGTTCTTGGGCTCGTTGGAGAGCTCTTGCTCCCGCGCGTCGAACGGTGGCCGTGGCTGGGCCTGGGGTGGCCGGAGTCGACGGCGGCGAGCTCGGCTGCGGCCGCCGGAGTTCGGGTGCGGTCGGAGTCGGCGTTGCAGGGGGTTTGGGGAGGCGTTGGTGCGTGCTGCGTGCTCCTAGTGAGGCGTGGAGCACGATAGTGTGCTCGGTTGGGCGCTACGGTGACCGTGGCCACGACGGCGACATCGCCGGCGGTGTGGAGCTCTCGGCCAAGGTGGGGCTAAGGCCTAGAGGTCGAAAGAGACCAGGGGAGAAGGGGGAAACGACTCGGGGGCTCACCGCGGTTGCAGTGGGCGTCGAAGCGGGCTCGGAGACGCGCTGGAGACGGCGAATTCGACGGCGATGATGGTCGGAGCCCGAAGAGGGGAACGGCGACGTGGCGGCGATGCAGGGCTTCCGGAGGCCCGTGGAGCGGTGGGAAGGAAGAGGGGGTTGTGGCGGAGCTTCTGAGCTAGTCGGGGGAGCGAGGGGTGGCCGGAGACGGCTGCTAAGGCGAACGGCGGCGACGGTGGTGTTCGGCCGTGAGAGAGAGAGCGAGGGAGAGGAGGGAAGAGCCGAGGGCGAGTGAGAGAGAGCAGGGGGGAGGCGTGGCGTCGTCCAGGGCATCGAGGCGAGGAGGGGAGGGCAGGCAGGCAGGGAGAGAGGTGGCGTGGCGCGGTGGCGCGCGCGCGCGCCGGCCACACTCCCCTCCCTCTGTCGGGACGAAGACGACAGAGGAGGGAGGCGGGCTGGGCCGCCTGCTGGCTGGGCCGGCCAGCTGGATGGGCTGCACAGTGGAGGAGCCCAGGTAAGCTTCTCCCTTTTATTTTTTTTCTGTTTTCTAATTTCTGACATTTGTTTTGATTTAAATAATATATTAAATCATTTATTTAACTTATGCCAAATTTTTCAGGGGCTAGATATATTATTCCAGAGCTCCTTTATAATTGGCACAATATTTGGACATATATTAATATATATAGAAATATATTTCCAAAGCAAATATTTATGCATTAATTCCAAATGCCCAAAATAAATGTCCATGAGCCACTAAAAATATTGGTTTGATTTTTATCTCTGTCCAATATTTTCAGAGATCAACATGAGCATTTTCTTGGACCCTTTTGGAGAAATTTTTATTTGGGTCATTTTCAGAAATGATTCTGAGGGTTTCACAATCCCCATTTCAATTTAAATGGAATTTTAAACATGATGCACACACTCTGATGCATGACTAGCTAGGGT
This sequence comes from Triticum dicoccoides, assembly GCF_002162155.2. NCBI lineage: Eukaryota > Viridiplantae > Streptophyta > Magnoliopsida > Poales > Poaceae > Triticum > Triticum dicoccoides. The sequence continues at coordinate 583,970,106 of NC_041388.1, forward strand.
GTGACATTCCAAATGCCCAAAATAAATACCTATGAGCTCTTAAAAATATTGGTTTGATTTTTATCTCTGTCCAATATTTTCAGAGAGCAACATGAGCATTTTCTTGGACCTTTTTGGAGAAATTTTTATTTGGATCATTTTCAGAAATGATTCTGAGGGTTTCACAAATCCCCATTTCAATTTAAATGGAATTTTAAACATGATGCACACACTCTGATGCATGACTAGCTAGGGTGTGACAACTCACCCCCACTAAAAAGAATCTCGTCCCGAGATTTGGGTTCCTCCGGGAAGAAGGCGGGATACTCAAGTCGAAGACGATCCTCCCTTTCCCAAGTTGCTTCATCCTCAGAATGGTGCGACCATTGAACTTTGAGAAACTTGATATTATGACGTCGGGTGGTACGTTCGGCCTGATCGAGGATACGCACGGGGTACTCTCGATATGTAAGATTATCTTGGAGATCAAGCGTTTCGTGGTCCACTTCACGGATAGGATCCGAGAAGCAACGCCTGAGTTGAGAAACGTGGAAGACATCGTGGACTCTGGAGAGGTGCGGAGGTAGTTCCAACTGGTAGGCAACTTCTCCTCGTTTGGCGAGAATGCGAAAAGGTCCAATGTAACGAGGAGCCAATTTGCCTTTGATACCGAAACGATGGGTTCCCTTCAGAGGGGTGACCCGAAGATAAGCCTTCTCGTCAATCTCGAAAGTCATAGCCTTATGTTTTCGGTCATATTGACTCTTTTGACGAGATTGGGCTGTTTTCAACTTTTCACGAACGATGCGAACTTGTTCTTCTGCTTCCTGAATCATATCCGGGCCAAAGAATTGTCTTTCCCCGGTCACTGACCAGTTAAGGGGTGTTCGACACCGTCGTCCATAGAGAACTTCAAAAGGGGATTTACCCAAGCTAGATTGATAGCTGTTGTTGTAAGCGAATTCGGCAAATGGAAGGCACTTCTCCCAGTCCATTCCGAATGAGATAACAGAGGCTCGAAGCATGTCTTCTAGAATTTGGTTGACGCGTTCCACTTGACCACTTGACTGAGGGTGGAAAGCGGTGCTAAAGGAGAGACGGGTTCCCATAGCATTGAGGAAACTTTCCCAAAATCGAGAGGTGAAAAGACTTCCTCGATCCGAGTTAATTTCCAAAGGAACACCATGGAGAGACACTATTCGGGAGATGTATAAGTCTGCCAGCTGACTAGCGGTTATACTCTCACGAACAGGTAAGAAATGGGCTACTTTGGAAAGACGATCGACCACGACGAAAATAGCATTATTCCCTCTCTTGGTCCTGGGAAAACCGGTAATGAAATCCATACCAATTTTATCCCATTTCCATTCAGGAATAGCTAAGGGTTGAAGGGTGCCAGCAGGCCGTTGATGCTCTGCTTTTACACGACGACAGACGTCGCAATTTGCAATATACTGAGCAATCTCTCTCTTCATCCTAGTCCACCAGAACCTCTGGCGTAGGTCCTGATACATCTTAGTACTACCGGGATGAATAGTGAGAGGAGATTCATGAGCCTCCTTAAGGATCAACTGCCGTAGATGCTGGTTCTTGGGAACCACTAGACGGTTCTCAAAGTACACAACACCATGATCATTTGTGGAGAAACAACTAGCACCTCCGCTAGCAATGTTCTCTTTGATTTTAGATATTCCCTTATCTCGCTTTTGGGCAGTGATGATTTGATCCGTAAGAGTAGGTTTTGCTACCAAGGTGGAAAGAAAACCTTGAGGTACAATGTGAAGGTTAAGCTTCCGAAATTCCTCATGGAGAAGCGGTTGACTTTGTTGTAACATCAGGTTGTTACAATAAGATTTACGACTTAGCGCATCAGCCATGACGTTGGCTTTCCCTGGGGTGTAGGTTATTCCTAAGTCGAAGTCTGTGATCAATTCAACCCAACGTCTTTGCCTGAGGTTCAGATCCGGTTGGGTGAAGATGTACTTCAAACTTTGGTGATCAGTGAATATTTCGCAACGATTACCGAGGAGGTAATGTCGCCAGGTCTTAAGTGCATAGACTACAGCTGCAAGCTCTAGATCATGAGTAGGATAATTCTCCTCGTGTGGGTGCAATTGCCGTGAAGCATAGGCAATTACGTGTCGATCTTGCATGAGAATGCAACCTAGTCCTTGTCGCGAGGCGTCGCAGTAGATAACAAAGTCTTTGGAGAAGTCTGGCGGTACCAGTACGGGAGCAGAAGTCAGGCGTCTTTTCAGTTCCTGAAAACCGTGCTCACATTGTGGAGTCCACTCGAACTTCTTATCTTTCTTGAGGAGTTCGGTTAGAGGTTTGGCAACCTTGGAGAAGTTCTCGACAAAGCGACGACAATAGCTCGCTAAGCCTAGAAAACTCCGAACTTGCTTGACCGATTCAGGTGGAGTCCAATTAAGGACGGCTTGAACTCGCTCAGGGTTAACAGCAATACCTTTACCAGATATTACATGACCCAGATAGGTCACTTCTGACAACCAGAATTCACATTTAGAAAATTTGGCATAAAGGCGATGCTCTCGAAGTTTCTTCAACACTAGCCTTAGATGTTCGGCATGTTCTTCCTCGTTCTTGGAGTAGATGAGTATATCATCGAGGTAAACCACGATGAATTTATCCAAATACTCCATGAAGATTGAGTTCATTAACCGAGAAAAGGTGGCTGGAGCGTTGGTTAAACCGAAGGACATGACGGTGTACTCGTATTGGCCATAACGAGTAACAAAGGCCGTTTTAGGAATGTCCCCGTTTCTGATTTTGATTTGATGGTAGCCCAACCTCAAATCCATCTTGGAGAAGACTGAGGATCCAGCGAGCTGATCATACAGGTCGTTGATCCTGGGAAGCGGATATTTGTTCTTGATTGTGACCAAATTGACAGGTCGGTAATCTACAACCATCCGGTCTGTACCATCCTTCTTCTTGACGAATAGGACGGGGCAAGCCCACGGAGATGAACTAGGTCGGATGAAACCCTTTTTCAAGGACTCATCGAGTTGTTTCTTAAGCTCGGCTAGTTCTAGGGGTGCCATCTTATAGGGTCTTCTAGCAATCGGAACGGTTCCCGGAATGAGGTCTATTACGAACTCAACATCCCTGTCAGGTGGAACACCTGGCAATTCTTCTGGAAAGACATCCAGGAAGTCACGGACTACCGGAACGTCCTCAAGGTCTGGCAAAGGGCTGGCGTTAAGAGAATATAATTGTCGCTTGGCTAATCGGGTCAAGACATTGACTATCTTGCCCGAAGGGTGAGTGAGTTGAACAGTCCTAGAGAAGCAATCAATTTTGGCATGATGAGCTGACATCCAGTCCATACCCAAAATGATATTAATATCTGAAGATTTAAGGGCTATCAAAGATGCGAGGAAAACAAGTCTGTCGACTTGGATTTCATTTCCATAACTTACCCTAGAGGTCTGCCATCTAGAACCAGGGGTAGAAATTTCCATAGTGGATGGCATGTCACAGAATGCAACGTTATGCAAACGAGCATAATTTTCGGATATAAAGGAATGAGAGGCTCCTGTATCGAAAAGAACAGATGCCGGGTGGCAATTAACAAGAAGCGTACCGAGAACGACGTTGGGATCCTCTTGAGCTTCTTCGGCAGAGATACAGTTGACATGGCCACGTGTAGCGGTGACCGGCTTGGCGTGGAATACTTTTCCTGTCGGCTTGCCACGGCCAACAGCTTTAGCAGACTGGTTGGGGTTGGTCTGGGGACACTCACGCATATAGTGGCCAGATTCCCCACACTTGAAACAAGTCACGGAACTGGCACGTGGAGGAGCATTGTTGGTTGGACCTCCATAGGGCTTGGCCGGTGCAGACTGCTGAACGGGGCGAGGCGCCTGGAAGGATGGCCTCAGTGTGAACCTGGGTGGCAGGGCGGTGTTGGGTACCCACACGCGGCGCTTCTGAGGACCAGCACCGGATGAGGAACCCATATCACGGCCATGCTTGCGTGTTGCGTCATAGTCAGTCTGACCAGTTTCAGCACTGATGGCTTTGTTGACAAGTTTCTGGAAGGATGTGCACTCATGCAGACGGAGGTCACGGCGAAGCTCAGGACTAAGGCCCTTACGGAACCTTGCTTGCTTCTTGGCGTCAGTAGAAACTTCCTCGGTAGCATATCGTGCGAGATTACCAAACTCCCTGCTGTAAACATCCACAGAAAGTCGGCCTTGGGTGAAACTGCAAAATTCTTCACGTTTGCGGTCCATGAGACCCTCCGGAATATGATGCTCACGGAAAGCCTCGCTGAACTCAGCCCAAGTAGTGACATGGCCCGCTGGGCGCATAGCTCCATAATTTTCCCACCATAGACTGGCGGGGCCTTCGAGATGATATGCAGCAAAGGTGACCTTGTCAGCCTCCGCTACCAGCGCGGAACGCAGTTTGTGAGAGATACTGCGAAGCCAGTCATCAGCGTCGAGAGGCTCGACGGAGTGGTGGAACGTGGGTGGATGTAATTTGATAAAATCACTGAGTGACACCACGTTAGTCCTCTGATGGTGTGCCGTGTTCTGTTCAATACGCTCCAACAAACGGTTGGTCTCCCGCTTGTTTCTCTCAGCTTCCATCATAACCTCGGCTAGTGAAGGAGGATGAGGCAGATTTTCGTTCCTGCCTTCACTGCCTTTGGCCTGCTCTTGAGAAGCAGGGTTAGCGCGCGTGTTGACCATCCTAGGTAAACAAGACAATGATTTAGTCAGAATGATAAAATTCCGACATAGAATACAGAATGTAAGGAATAATTCGGAATGCAAGATGATCATCCGTATGACATGGTAAATACAGAAACTGCTTCTTTATTCCATCGTCATACACACCATACAGGGTTTAGTACAAGACCAAACAAGTACTATTACGGTGAAAGAGGATTACATCTCATCGGAGGCATTCCAAGCTCCTATACATTATTTTTCTACACCTCCAGAAGGAGTACAAACTAGGTCATATCCCACGAGTCACGCGGGACGATGGACGACATAGCTAGTGCGAACTAGTGATACTACCGCTAACTCAGACCGATCCGTAGTAGTCCTCGTAGAAGTCACCTCCATAGCCTGGGAGCTCAACATGATCATCCGGAAACAGACGATCTCGCGGAGCTTGTGGACCATAGGGGCTAGGATGAGGCCTTGGACCAACAGACGGTGGCCTGCGGGGACCGCGAGGTGGGGTGATGCCTCCTACATCACGCCAAACCATCACGTCTGGCAGAGCAGACCTCACAGGATAGAGATCGCGCATATCTGAGAATCCAGCTTGCACCGCCGGTGCGAACCGAGTCAAAGTGGCCCAGTGGTCAGCACGGGTATTGAAGAGCTCTAACCTCAAGGCCCGATTTTCACGGTCCTTATCCTCGAGCATCTCAGCAGTGGTGCGAGTCCGTGAATCCTCCTGAGTGGGGTCAGCATAAATAGCCTGGAGATACCCTTGTGCTCC
>NC_041388.1:583980046-583998079 GCF_002162155.2 Triticum dicoccoides
ACGCGCTGGAGACGGCGAATTCGACGGCGATGATGGTCGGAGCCCGAAGAGGGGAACGGCGACGTGGCGGTGATGCAGGGCTTCCGGAGGCCCGTGGAGCGGTGGGGAGGAAGAGGGGGTTGTGGCGGAGCTTCTGAGCTAGTCGGGGGAGCGAGGGGTGGCCGGAGATGGCTGCTAAGGCGAACGGCGGCGACGGTGGTGTTCGGCCGTGAGAGAGAGAGAGCGAGGGAGAGGAGGGGAGAGCCGAGGGAGAGTGAGAGAGAGCAGGGGGGGAGGCGTGGCGTCGTCCAGGGCATCAAGGCGAGGAGGGGAGGGCAGGCAGGCAGGGAGAGAGGTGGCGTGGCGCGGTGGCGGGCGCGCGCGCCGGCCACACTCCCCTCCCTCTGTCGGGACGAAGACGACAGAGGAGGGAGGCGGGCTGGGCCGCCTGCTGGCTGGGCCGGACAGCTGGCTGGGCTGCACAGGGAGGAGCCCAGGTAAGCTTCTCCCTTTTATTTTTTTTCTGTTTTCTAATTTCTGACATTTGTTTTGATTTAAATAATATATTAAATCATTTATTTAACTTATGCCAATTTTTGCAGGGGCTAGATATATTATTCCAGAGCTCCTTTATAATTGGCATAATATTTGGACATATATTAATATATATAGAAATATATTTCCAAAGCAAATATTTATGCATTAATTCCAAATGCCCAAAATAAATGTCCATGAGCCACTAAAAATATTGGTTTGATTTTTATCTCTGTCCAATATTTTCAGAGATCAACATGAGCATTTTCTTGGACCCTTTTGGAGAAATTTTTATTTGGGTCATTTTCAAAATGATTCTGAGGGTTTCACAAATCCCCATTTCAAATTAAATGGAATTTTAAACATGATGCACACACTCTAATGCATGACTAGCTAGGGTGTGACAGAGAACTACTTCAGACAACTTTGGCCCAGCAAGATGCATACTCCTATAGTCGAGACATGATTCATTCAACTCCTCGCCCAAGCCGGAGCCCGAGTTACAGTAGGCACATGGAATCTGCAGAGATGTCAAGTAATGCTCAACGTCACAACCGGCCATATAGGTATGAGCCGGTGCGGGCTGGAGCTCTTAACTTGGCGGATCAGGAGAGGATTCGTCAAGAGGCGGAACAGGCGGCTCAGATAGCAGCAGAGCAGGCGGCTCACCAAACCTTTCCGGCTTATCTAGCAACCTCGGTTGAGGCAGGAGTGGCTACAAGAACCGAAGGCGTACCTTGCCTGGTCCCAGCCATACGCAATGAGCGGTTGCCCAAGGATTTCAAGGCACCTCGTAAGGTGCCTAACTATACGGCTGACTTATAGTTGGGGGCTTGGATTGAGAGTTATGAGATGGCTATGGAGCTGTTGGAGGTTAGTGATGCTGCAATGGCCAAATATTTTACCATGATGTTGGATGGAACGGCTCAGACCTGGTTGAAAGGATTACCACCCAATTCCATTGGCTCATGCGCAGAGTTGAAGGCACGGTTCATCCAGAACTTTAAAGACATGTGTAAGCAGCCAATGTCGATTGTGGACCTAACCAATTGCAAGCAAGAGGATGGAGAATCTACAACCCATTGGGTGCACTGGGTCAAAGTGATAATACATTCATCTGATAAGATGGATGCCGGCTCAGCAGTTTTGATGTTGGAGAAAAATTGCCGTTTTGAACCTCTGAAGCAGAAGTTGGGGCAGCTTAAACGTGACTGTAATGACATGGGAACATTGATGGCGGCTCTTGTCAAGTATGCCGATTCTGATACCACCAAAGACCCGACATCTGATGAAGAAAAAGCAACACAGGGAAAGAAGAACGGCAATGGCAAGGGTCACCAGCATAACCCGGCAAATCAAGGAGGTAATAAGGGTAAGGCTGATGAGTTTGTTGCTAATACTAATGCGCAGGGTGGTAATCAACGGCGCAAGGGCAGACAACCCCCTCAATCGGGCGGGTCAGGCCCCACCCTTGAGCAGTTGTTGAATGAACCTTGTCCAAGACACGGCACCCGGGAGAAGCCAGCCACCCACTTGTGGAAGGATTGCACGATCATGAAGGCGTTTAAAAATTCAAACGCATTTGATGGGGGTCACGGCCCGGGTGGCGGCTCAGGTGGAGGCGGCTTTCAGGGCCCGGGCGCCGGTTCAAGCGGAGGAGGTTTTCATGGTCAGGGTCATCCTGGTCACCAGGGAGGATATAATCAGCAACACAGCCAAGGGAATCAACAGCAGCAATAATCCGGCTATCAGAGCAACCCGAAGGAGTTGAGTAGCGGAGAGTATCATGTCTTTACTACCAGTTTATGTAAGAGAGACCAGAAACTCCACAAGAGGGTCGTCAATGTCGTTGAACCGACAATTCCACGTTATCTACGTTGGTCGGAGCAGCCTATTGTGTGGAGCAGAGAGGATCACCCTCCCCGGGTTGATAATCCGGGTCACTTGGCTTTGGTAGTGGCATCTCAGGTTGGTGGGTACAAGTTTACTAAGGTACTCATGGATGGAGGCAGCAGCATCAACATCCTTTACTATGAGACGTTCCGCCGAATGGGATTGACGGATAAAAATCTTAAATAACCCAACACTGTTTTTCACAGTGTAGTACCCGGTAAGTCGGCATACCCAGTTGGTAAGATCGAGCTGGAGGTAGCCTTTGGGGATGAGTATGACTCCAGGGCAGAAAAATTAACCTTTGAAGTGGTTAAGATCAAAAGCCCATATCATGCTCTGTTTGGGCGGCCGGCTTATGCCAAGTTCATGGCTCGGCCGTGTTACGTGTATTTGCAGCTCAAGATGCCGGATCACAAGGGCACCATTACAGTCCATGGGAGCTGGAAGATAGCCTTGGAATGTGAAGAGGGGGATGCTGCCTATGCTGAATCTGTTTGTGCAACAGAGGAGTTGAAATTCTACAAGGATCATGTTGACCCGGCGGACATGACGTCATTAAAGAAACCAACAACAGAGCATGAGCCGGAGTTAAAGTTCAAATCGGCTGATGACACTAAGATGGTTGACTTTGTGCCTGGCGATTCATCCAAACAGTTCATCATTAGCGCAAACTTGGATCCGAAATAGGAAAGCGCGCTCATCGAGTTCATCCGTGAGAACCGGGACATCTTTGCATGGAAACCTCAGACATGCCAGGTGTCCCGAGGGAACTTGCTGAGCACACTCTTAATATCGATCCAAAGTTCAAACCTGTCAGATAGTTTCTTCGGTGGTTCAATGAAGAAAGGCGCAAGGCCATTGGAGAAGAGGTGGCCCGGCTCTTGGCGGCCGGGTTCATTGTGGAGGTCTTTCACCCAGAATGGTTAGCTAACCCGGTGCTCGTGCTAAAAAAGAATGACACCTGGTGTATGTGGGTGGATTACACAGATTTAAATAAGGCTTGTCCGGCTGATCCTTTTGCCCTTCCCCGTATTGATCAGATCATTGATGCTACGGTGGGTTGCGCACAGTTGAGTTTCTTAGATGCTTACTCCGGGTATCATCAGATTAAGATGGCAGTCAAGGATCAAGAGAAGACAGCATTTATAACTCCTTTTGGGGCTTTCTGCTATGTGTCTATGCCTTTTGGGCTCAAGAGTGCTCAGGCGACTTACCAACGGTGTGTGCATAATTGTCTTCATGATCAAATTGGGCGCAATGTTCATGCCTATGTGGATGATATAGTGGTGAAGACCAGGGAAGAGGAAACCTTGGTCACAGAACTGAAAGAGACTTTTGATAATCTTCGAGTTTACAAGATGATGCTTAACCCGACCAAGTGTGTTTTTGGAGTGCCAGCCGGCAAACTTTTGGGTTTTCTAGTGTCTAACCGAGGTATTGAAGCTAACTCGGAGAAGATCAAGGCAATTACATCCCTGGCCAAACCAACCTGCGCCAATGATGTTCAACGACTGGCGGGTCGTGTGGCTGCTTTGAGCCGGTTCATAAGCCGGTTAGGGGAAAATGCTATACCTCTGTATCAGTTGATGAAGAAAACAGATGTGTTTGTTTGGAGCGATGCTGCGAACGCCGCTTTTGAGGATCTGAAGGCACAACTGGCTGAGCCGCCGGTCCTAGCTGCTCCATTTGAGAAAGAGCCGCTATTGTTATACGTAGCTGCCAACTCATGGGCTATTAGTGTGGCTATGGTGGTAGAGCGCAAGGAGGCTGGCAAAGAGTGTCCGGTTTATTATGTCATTAACGTGCTAATTGAGTCTAAGCAACGATATCCACATTGGCAGAAGCTTGTTTATGGGGTGTTCATGGCAAGCCGGAATCTTAAGCATTACTTTCAGGGACATCCAATCACTGTGGTTAGCTCTGCTCCTTTGGGAGACATTATTCAAAACAGAGAAGCTACAGGGCGAGTTGCCAAGTGGGCAATTGAGCTTGGGTCTCATGGGCTGAAGTATGTTCCACGCACTGCAATTAAGTCTCAAAGCCTGGTTGACTTCATCAATGACTGGACAGAGATGCAGATGCCAGAAGAAAATCCGGACAACACATATTGGACTATTCATTTTGATGGGTCCAGGCAATTGGGCTCGGGGGCTGGAGTTGTATTAACTTCCCCACGAGATGATAAATTTTGTTATGTGTTACGATTGATGTTTCCGTGCACTAACAACGCAGCAGAGTATGAAGCATTGCTCCATGGTCTTCGAGTGGCAAAAGAGATGAGCTTGAGCCGGGTCAGATGTCTTGGTGATTCAGATCTAGTGGCTCAGCAGGTGTCTGGCAAGTGGGATTCCAAAGACCCTCTCATGGCGGCTTATCACCGAGAGGTCGATGCTGTTGCAGGATACTTTAAAGGTTATCAGGTGGAGCACATTGACCGTCGAAAAAATGAAGCATCTGATGCTTTGAGCCGGCTGGGGTCTCAACGTAAGCCGGTACCACCCAACACCTTTTTAGATGTTTTGCATAACCCCTCTGTCAAGTTGCCCACAGAAGAAGATTTGGCTGTTGCTGACCCAGAGGCGCAGTTGGTGCGGCTCTTCACGTCATCCCAGATTGGACGGTGCCATTCTTGGCTTACATGACCCGGGTAGAGTTGCCAGCAGATGAGACCCTGGCTCGGCAGATAACCGGGCGATCTAAGTCCATGACGATTTTGGATGGAGAGTTATTTCATCGCAGTGTTTCCGGAGCGTTTCAACGGTGTGTTTCCCCCGAAGAAGGTCAAGAAATCCTTCGTGAGATCCATGAAGGCGATTGTGGTCATCACGCCGGGTCAAAATCCTTAGTGGCCAAAGCGTTTCTTCACGGTGTTTACTGGTTGATGGCTCACGCTGATGCAGAAGATCTGGTCAGTAGATGTGATGGATGTCAGAAGTTTGCACGACAAGCGCATGTGCCGACTCAAGAGCTCCGAATGATTCCAATCACTTGGCCGTTTGCAGTATGGGAGCTTGACATGGTGGGACCTTTCAAAAGGTATAAGGACAAGAAGACATATCTCCTGGTGGCTGTTGATAAGTTCACTAAATGGGTTGAGGCGGAGCCTGTGAGTAAGTGTGATGCAACCACGGTGGTTCAGTTCATGAAGAAAATAATCTTCCATTTCAGTTTTCCACAGAGTATTATCACAGACAATGGCACTAATCTATCCCAAGGGGCTATGGAAGAGTTTTGTCAGCGAGAGCACATCTGGCTTGATGTTTCTTCTGTAGCTCATCCTCAATCCAATGGTCAAGCTGAGAGAGCCAATCAGGAAATTCTGAAAGGGCTAAAGCCCCGGCTTATGGTTCCTTTATAGCGAACGCCGAGTTGTTGGGTAGAGGAGTTGCCTTCAGTGTTATGGAGCATCAATACTACACCCAACAGGTCTACGGGTTACACACCCTTCTTTATGGTTTATGGGGCAGAAGCAGTATTGCCCAGTGAAATCCGTCATGACTCGCCCCGTGTAGCGGCTTATGTTGAAGCTAACAATGAAAAAGCCAGACAGGACGCGCTTGACTTGTTGGATAAAGAAAGAGACTTAGCAGCAGCACGGTCAGCAATATATCAACAGGACATGCGTCGTTATCACAGCCGCCGGGTTAAGACCAAGACTTTTCAGGAAGGCGACTTGGTGCTCCGGCTCATCCACGATCTTTCAAATGCACACAAGTTATCCCCACCTTGGGAAGGACCGTTTGTGGTCAGTAAAAATTTAAACAACGGGTCTTACTACCTCATTGACGTTCGAGAGCATGCAGACTCACGTAAGTCGGAATAGGAGACCCGCCCGCCGTGGAACATTGCTCAACTTCGGCCGTACTATACCTGAGCCACCGGCTCTCATCATGTACGTACGTTCACATTGTATATACGATGATAAGCAATGAAGTAAGACCATCAGTCTCTTTTCTTTTCAAAGATTATGCATCTTTATTATTTTTTCACAAATGACTGTTAAGGAGCTGATCATATTTGAATCAAGTTTAACCTTTTCTAGTCCGGCTTATTATCATATTCGAATCTAGCTATAAATCTCATGGTCACTTGGGGGCTTCCTGTTCAAACATAGGTCGTATTAGAACCAAAGAGAACATAGCTGTCGTAACCCTCTTGATCGGCTCAAGGCCAAACTCACTTGGGGGCTTCTTGATCGTATCCGAATCATAGCTTAACCCCTTTTGAGCCGACTTGGATCGTATTAGAATCAGGGTCGTTAAAAACCTCTCAAGGTCATTTGGGGGCTTCCTGTTCAAACATAGGTCGTATTCGAACCAAAGAGAACATAGTTGTCGGTACCCTCTTGATCGGCGCATCGCCAAAGCCACTGGGGGCTATATGGTCGTATTCGAACCTTAGCTTAACCCCTTTGGTCCGGTTTACTGATCGTATTCGAATCAGAAACCCCCAATCTTTTAAATACAGAGTTAAAATTATGTTTGTTATCTGTTGCTTGCCTTTGAGTTTTTGTTGTTTCAACATTACAAATGAGATGGCCTGGTTTTCTTCGCCAGCTCAATTATTGGACAACATAGTCGCCCGGGTTATCCAAGCCGGTGGTCTAAGGATCCGAAGGTACGAGCTACTGAGATATGACGATTATTGAATATTCAAGGAGTATTAACTTTTATACATATTGAATTATCAAATTCATCACCCGGGTTATTTGAACCGGCGATCTAAGAATCAACAAGGACAAGGTATGATTCTTACTTATACGCGCTTACCGACTACGTTAACTTAAGAGTTAGTATTAAAACCTTATCCTTTATTTATATTTCTCTCTGTTTTTTGAGGTGGAGATATGGGCTGTAAATTAGGTGTTTAAACCCAGTTGGTTCTAAACCGCCTTGCCAGGTTTTTTCCTTGTGTTCACAGGAACAGAGTTTAAACATTGCGGAGACAAGCATTAAATGATGCTTAAGAAAGCATTAAACATTGGCATCCGGAAGCACATATTCACATAGAAGTGTTTTATGCACGATGGCATAAGCAAACACGCGGTGTTTTAAACAGTTAAGCTATTACATGGCTTTATAAGCCCATGAAGATGATCATTGTCCTTCCCTCACCGGTTCACCATCTTGAGTCTGCTACAAGTTGGATTTGGACCAATCCAAGCCGTTCATGGCGACAAATTCAGCTTCGTCGTCAATCAGGCCGACCGGGTCAATTTCTGGGGCAAATGTATCTTCTCTCACAGGTGGAATTAGATCGGCAACTTTGTATGAAGGAGTGGCCATCTTCTTATTTGCACTATCAAAACCTGGCTGGTATTTGTCCATGTTGGTGTCATCTGCAAGGCTAGTCGCCTAAGGCCAGACTTCACGGACGCAGGCTATAAAATCATCTTGATCAAAAGGAGTCTCGTCCTCCTTCATGCTGGGATAGCCCCTGGCCATGTCCGCCGTGTCAGGACCCCGACTCAATGCCACATCGATCTAGCATGTAACACCTCATATCACTTTGCGGCCTCACGCACGGTATTCCCACGGGTGTCGCCTTACCTTAGCCCGGGACCGTTTGCGCCTTTTGGCACACGTATATGACGGTGTCGCTAGCATCCATATGATAAGGAGCCCGGGCTGACATGGCTAGTCGTAAACCCAAAGTGGCACAGACTTACAGGGACAGGCATCCATGACCCAGCATCGAACGTGTCGGTCATCAACGAGTGAATCCAGGCTGTAGCACTGGGCTAGCAGGACTCCGGTGAACCGGGCTGTAGTGGGCTAACAGGACTCCGGTATTCATCGCGTGACATTTCCCCGAAGGGACAGACACATGAACGAAGAAGGACACATGCCGGCCAGCCTAAGTGTTCCGGAGCAGTAGCAAGCTACCAAGGCTCAATGGAAACACTAGGAGACATTTCCCGGTAAGAGAGGCTACTAAAGATAAACAACTAGATAGTCAGATCCCACACATACCAAGCATTTCATTAACATACACACAATATGCTCGATATGTGCAATACAACATGGCATCACAAAATGACTCTACGACTCAAGTATTTATTCAATAGGCTCCGAGGAGCGAGATATTACAAACATGGGTCTCATGACCCAACAATCAGAGCATATCAATCAAAGCACAAGCGGAAGCTATCATGTCTGAGTACAGACATCTATAAATGAAAAAGGCTGAGAAGCCTAACTATCTACCAGATCCTGCCGAGGGCTCAAGATCGTAGCTGAGGTAACAAGCTAAACGTCGAAGACCACGCAAAATTACTAGTGAGACTGAAGTCTCTCTGCAAAAACATAAAATAGGCAAACGTGAGTACAAATGTACCCAGCAAGACTTACATCAGAACTATCTACATATGCATCATTATCAACAAAGGGATGGTGGGGTTTAACTGCAGCAAGCCAGCTTTGACTCGGTGGCTAACCTGAACTACGACTGCAAGTAACTCTTTTGAGGTGGCGCACACGAGTCCACATATTCACCATATCAATACACCACTATGGATCCGCTCCCGTCTCCCTACGAGAACGCCATCCATAGCACTCACGCTTGTCTTGCGTATTTTAGAGTATCCACTTTCACTTGTCTATGAACTGATATAAGCAACCCAGAAGTCCTTTTCCGTGGACACGGCTATTCGAATAGATGACGTTAACCCTGCAGGGGTGTACTTCTTCATACATGTTTCCACCACTTAGCGTCTGCACACGACATGTGCTCGGCAGACTTCAAGCGAAAGCCGACGTGGGTGTAGACCACGACCTACCTAAACACTCAAGTCTCTAGTCCAGGTTTATCGCCTATTCGGGTTCCATCCATGAGGAGATCCGGCCAGAGTTTCGCTCACAGCCCCAAACGATGTGAACAGGGTTCCCGAGATACCAAACGGGCATCCGGTACACCGTGCCACGTACCTACCGCATCACAGCCCACCCCTACGGTCAGCGCTGTCCACGGCCTCCAGTAAGCTACAAACACCAGAAACTACTTGCAACTCCTGGACAGAGGACAAGGGTGAATAAGAAGTCGAGCGGGGTCATATTTCAGGGCCCAATGTATGGTAGTAGCTGAATCATGGATCACAAACACAGAACTCAGTTCCTGAGGACGGCTGCAATGAGACAACCCACCATGTACTCCTACATGGCCTCTCACCGCTACCTTTACCAAAACGTGTTCACACACTTAGCTCACACACAGTAGGACATGTTTGCACGCCTCTGATTCATCCCCGATGAATCAGACCTGACTCAACTCTAAGCAGTAGCAGGCATGACAAGCAAGCATGAATGAGTAGGCACAACAGGGCTCAAACAACTCCTACTCATGCTAGTGGGTTTCATCTATTTACTGTGGCAATGACAGGTCATGCAAAGGATAAGGGGTTCAGCTACCGCAGCAAGTAACAGATGAATCGATGTTGTCCTAATGCAGTAAAAGAGAGCAGGAGCGAGAGAGTAGGATTGTATCGGAATGAACAAGGGGGTTTTGCTTGCCTGGCACTTCTGAAGATAACATTGAGTCTTCATCAGTGTCAACGATCGCATCATCGGTATCACGTCTATCAAGAGGGGACAAATACCGGCAAATACAGAAAAGACACGATCAATGCAATGCACAATATGATGCATGCTATGACATGGCAAAATGAATGTGTTTTGGGCTAATGCAACTAGCAACAGATTAAATGAAGTTGGTTTGAATACAAGATTCAAATTCAAACTCCATATGTGATTATTCAAATGCCATTTACTTCATTTGTCCTAAACAGTAGTGATAAGTTGTTCTAACATGCATGAAAATGGTACAGATGGATTCCTTGAATTTTTCTGATAATTTTTCATATATAAATTATTTAATTTGGAGTTACGGTTAATTTTCTATGAATTTTGGAAGTTTTAGGCATTTTTCTGGAATTTCAGAATTAAATTAAATCCAGAAAGCAATACTGCGTCAGCATGACGTTGGCATGACGTCAGCAAGTCAACAGGGGCCGGCTCGGGTCAAACCTGACGTGTGGGGTCCACACGTCAGTGACACAGGGGCTAATCCCGCGTTGACCCGGGCTTTGACCCACTACGGGGCCCACTGTCAGTGGCTGTGGGGGGGGGTGTTTAGGCGTCATTAGTGCTGATTAGGCGTGCCACGTCGGCAGTCGCCGGAGTTCGGCCGGCGACGACCAAAACTGCGGCGGAAGCTCGCCGGAGTGGCGCTGCGAGCGGTTTTGGGCCAAGCCAAGGGCACCAGAGGGTTGCCCTTGCTTGCGCGCATCCAAAGGAGGCATGCGGGAGGCGCGGGGTGGCCGGAGCTCGCCGGAGTGGAGCTCGCGGCGGCGCCGGAGTTCGGACCTCGGCGAAAACGGCGTTGTGGAGCACGGGCGAGTGAGGTAAAGCACTGCGCAGCCTCCTGGAGTCACCACGAGCTCGGTGAGATGCACGGGCGCGACCCGTTTGAGCTCAGGCCACGGCGGCGACATGGTCAGCGGCGGCCGGAGTTCGGCCGCGACGGGGCTATGGCCTAGAGCTCGCAAACGCGAGGGAAGAGAGAGGGGTTCTGCACGGAGGCTCACCGCGGAGCTGTAGGGAGGGTCAGTGGGCTCGGGGGCGCGCCGGAGTGGCCGAATTCGACGGAGACGGCACCGGGGCCGAAGCTCGGAGATGATGACGATGGCGGCTGCTCGGGGCCCTTCCGGGCACGTGGCTCGGTGAGGGGGTTGGCGACGAGGTGCAGGAGCTCGGGAGCACGTCGGAGAGGGGAGGGGGTGGCCGTGGTCATGGCTACGGCGAGCGGCGCTCCCAGGTGCGTTCGGTGACGAGAGGGAGGGAGAACAGAGGAGGAGGAGGGGGTCCAGAGAGAGAGAGACGGTCGAGGGGGGTCGAGGCCGTCTCCGTGGCGTCGCGAGGAGGTCGGGGAGGCTGCCACGGCGAAGCAGGAGGTGGCCGGCGCTCTTCGGGCGCGCGCCACGCCTCGCCTCTGCCTACTGGCAGAGGAAGAAGAGGACAAGGGGGGGAAAGGAGGTGGGCTGGGCCGCGCTGGGGGAGCTGGGCCGGGCAGGTAAGCAGGTAAGTGGCCCAGGTGGCCTCTCTCCCCTTTTTTTCTATTTTGTTTCTCTTTTCTATTTCTGTAGTTTTGTTTCTAATTTAGTTTATAGCACAAATCATTTTAATAAATCCTGCAAATAATTGTGGCCATTAAATGAATTATTACAGAGGCCCTTAACTATTTTCAGAATTGTTGGAGCATTTAAAATATTAATAGTATTTAAATGCCCCAATTCAAATACAATATGGATTATTCAAAAATCCATAATGGCCCAAAAATATTGGCATCATTTTTGGTAGAGGCTTTTCACCTTTGTCAAAAATCATGAACATTTTTGAAAGCCCTTTGGACTTACTTGAAAGCATTTTAGGATGAACCTAGTGAATTCCTTTAATGCTAGGGTTTGAGCAATCCCCATTTCAAATTTCATAAAATTTAAACATGTTGCATGGATGCTAAAGCAAAAACAAACAAGGGCTGATCTGGGGCTGTGACAGCTCACCCCCACTAAACAAAAATCTCGTCCCGAGATTCAAGCGTAGGGTAAGGTGAAGGGGAAACGCAAACTAGTATAATCTTCATGATCCAGGGTGCACTTCAAATGAACGTTGATTTGAACCCATCATTGTCTTGTCGTCTTGCTCTGAGAACTTCAGCTAATCATGACAAGAAGAGGAAAGGAAAAGTCTAGAACAATCGATCTTCGAGAAGACCGAACAACTTAGGATCAACTCATGGAATGAGATATAGCAACATCTCTTGAGCTGAGAGACGAAGTACAGATCCGAAGAAATGGAGTAAGACAAATGACGAGGGTTCGCTAGGTAGACAACAATTCCAGACTTAAGAATGTGGTGATCGGTTGTCAACGTAGCGCGGAGTTGAGTTGCCATGATACCACGAAGAAACATCCTGGAGGAGGGTGATTCATAGATTATTACCCTAAGTGGCAAAAAGAATTACCTTTGATCCAGAGATCATTGAAACTCTTCATACCAGCCTAAGGCAATCACAAGCGATCATTTGGAGGGGGTCGGTAGAATGGCATACTCGGACTTGGATGATGTGGATTACCTTGTTGAAGACAACGTAATGGATGAATTTGCTTACCACCGGAAATGGAAGAGACCCGTGGTAGAATGGCACATTGGCGGTGCAAGTTGGGAACAAAATGCAAATGCTGGGAATGATTCTGGTAACTGGGGAAGAACCCAACAACAAAGAGTGAATCCACTGTTGAGAAGTTATAGCATAACCGAGGAAACTGAGAGGAATCCCAGTTAGAGCCGATGATAACACGTAGCGCTTGTGCGTGCTCTCAAGAACTTGAGCATTTCCACAATCATCAAGGTTTTATCAACAACCGCGTCAAGGGTGCTGACAACACAACATACTACCATGATGAATAGCGATGGACGATGCAGATGCGAAGGAGGATAACACTTTCTCAGATTTCACCTTAGCGAGGCCAAGCAAATAAAATCTGGATGATCGACCGAGAGACATTTAGCACTCCGCTTCTAATGTTCCCCTTGATGTGCTAGCGTAATCCACCCATAGATATGGTTTGATATCTAGAACATCAAGTAAAAAGGTCGGACTTCGGAACACAGAAATCCATAGGGGCAACTAGGGAGTAATCCTACGAAATCCCTATGGGGAGGTGGCCAACTTCCTCAAACAAGATACTATAATAATAGGTCTACCGGATGGGTGTGTTGGCCACGACATCCACCTTGCCGGTTATTGAGAGACCAATATTATAATTCTTGAGAAATGTTCCAACCATCACATCTGCCTGAGATTCAGATCTGGTTGGTGTCAGGATATCCCAGACTCATCAAGTCTAGAAAGAAAAATGAAAGTTTGCAACACAAATCGACGAGATAATGTTGCGGGATTCTCGGGGAGTGAGCTACGATAGTAAGCTCCAAAACATGAGCTGGTTCTGCTACAAACATGCGAACACGTTGTCCCAGACAAGCATGGCCACGTAGCAGTCTTACAATTAAACACTACCGAGTTCAGGTGGAGAACCATCATCGAGGATATCGAAGTCTTTACGCAAGTCCATGGATTAGATCCCAAGCATAGACTTCTTTTCCTTGAACAAGTCAATCAGTGGCTTAGTGTGCTAGGGACACATATAGAATGAAGGTTGCAAGTCTCCAGACTACAGAATACTTCGCACGTGTGCATGACTGATTTGGGATGATTCCAAAAGGAACAAAACAATCTTTCTCAAATTCACGGCGGCAACTTTCACCAAATGCACGTGTATAAGAGGAAGTCACTCCTTTCATCAAACAAATACTTCCTGAGCTAGCATGAAGAAATGCTTTCAGAAGTTTCCAACACTAGCTTAATGTTCAACAACATCATGGAGGAGATAAGGATGTTGCCAATGGGCTCAACAACAATTCATCTAGGTTTCCTTTTAAAAGGAATTTCATAGTTATGTGAACACGGTGATAGCATTGGTCAGACCAAAGATGTAATGGTGTATGCTCGAGGGATCAACCACGAATAAGACAACATTACGAGCATCGTTGGTACTGATTTGATTTGACGATAGCCCACACTCAAATCAAAGGATTGATAAGACAATAGGTCCAGCAACTGATCACAAGGACCAATCGATGAAGATATCATCTTTCTTCAGCACACCCTACACAAGAATATCCCTTTGGAACGAACTAAGTCAGGCAAGCTTTTATCTTCCAACTCTCCAAGTTGTTGTCTAGCTTAACCAACTAGCTCACGGATATCTAACACCGATTTTTGGAGAGAAGGTGGTTCACAAGAACCCAACTTGATCACGAGATCAACATAGCGGTCAGGCGACAACCTGGTGATACTTCCGAGAAGAAATTTGGAATATCATGAACCACCGGTATGTTACTAAGCTCGAGAACAATCTTACTTTTCAGGGCAAGACGATATGATCAATAGAGCAAGGATTTGAAATAATCCTAACTCATCGATCGACGAGTGAACCAGGAGAATGGACTAGGTAGCACGATCAATCTTAGAATGATGATTCAATAACCAACACACTAAGAATGAAATTATTGTCCTTAACTACCCAGCAACGAAGTTGCTAGACGTATTGATTTCACACATCACAATTCATTTGTCGGTATTCCGGTTGCCTCAACACGAAGACCGAGGAATGACTAATGACGGCAAGAAGTATCACTGTACCAAGAGTTCATAGGATGGTATGCAATTCCTATAACAATCCCGATATAAAGATGGTAATACTCCAAGGTAGAACAGAACAAAAGCTGGATTAGCAATTTGATCTGCGGAGCACAACTTCTTTGACCCAATCTTGGATATGGAAGAGGTACTGGAGTTTGTTTCTCCAAGTCATTCAGGACAGAATGGCTTGACGGACCACAAGAGTAATAGGCATCGATGAACGAATGCATGCATACTCTTGACTATCAATTGATAGACGAGGGTCAGAATGCAACTAAAGAGAACAACTCAAAGGAACATATAATTTTCTGAGTTGTGGATGCATAGATTAGTATGTCGAACCAAGTTCAACATATTTCTTCCGGATAACCCATGCAGAAAGGTAGAACTGCCAGAGTCACGATTTATGAATGGAGAACTCCTCAAGAGTACTCTAATTGTGATCTTTTGATCCAATAAACATCTGCCATAAGCGGTTCATAGTATTTGGAAGAAGGAAATACCACGGACCTCGAGGACTATCGCAAGTTACTAATATACTAAAGGAACTAGTAACACTATCAACATGAAGTAAGTAGAGTGAATCTCGGGTTCAAAGCCCAAGGAGTAGAATACCTACTACTAAGTAGCATCACGGAATGCTTTCGAGGATAAAGGTCAGAATCATCACACTGGGATCACAAATCATTGCTAGATTACTAGGTGACTCCCTAAAACACCTAGGGTCATAATAATAACTCCAACATAAATGTCAAGGCAACGGAGTACCTCAACTCACTGATTAGTGTGGTTAATCTGGCCCATGGGAACATTGAAACGGGAAGAAAGGATTTGCAAATGCATCAGACTACTTAGAAACCTAGGATGACTCGGACAGCATAACGGCTGTAAATGCTCAGAAAAGATTTGAGACATTCACAAAAATGGTGGCATAACCACTCAGGAGCACAATATCAAGGTTTCGAGATCAACAATTAACATACGGAAGTAGTAGAAACTGAACTCAAGCTTAAATCCAACAATCTTATAAGTCCACTGATTAGTAACACGTGATCCTAATAGAAAGAAGAGATAGCCTAGTTCTTAATCCCCGTAGAAGAGAAGATGATGACTCAGATCAGAAGGCCATGAGGTATAAGGAGTAAAAAGAGCCTTACGTTCCATCCCGAAATCAATTCCCCTACATATAACTAAAGAATTTCTAGACTCAACATCGACCAGTTTGGCTTGGTAATCCTACAGGCAGTCAAGCTCTGATACCAACGCTGTCAGGACCCCGACTCAATGCCACATCGATCTAGCATGTAACACCTCATATCACTTTGCGGCCTCACGCACGGTATTCCCACGGGTGTCGCCTTACCTTAGCCCGGGACCGTTTGCGCCTTTTGGCACACGTATATGACGGTGTCGCTAGCATCCATATGATAAGGAGCCCGGGCTGACATGGCTAGTCGTAAACCCAAAGTGGCACAGACTTACAGGGACAGGCATCCATGACCCAGCATCGAACGTGTCGGTCATCAACGAGTGAATCCAGGCTGTAGCACTGGGCTAGCAGGACTCCGGTGAACCGGGCTGTAGCGGGCTAACAGGACTCCGGTATTCATCGCGTGACATTTCCCCGAAGGGACAGACACAGGAACGAAGAAGGACACATGCCGGCCAGCCTAAGTGTTCCGGAGCAGTAGCAAGCTACCAAGGCTCAATGGAAACACTAGGAGACATTTCCCGGTAAGAGAGGCTACTAAAGATAAACAACTAGATAGTCAGATCCCACACATACCAAGCATTTCATTAACATACACACAATATGCTCGATATGTGCAATACAACATGGCATCACAAAATGACTCTACGACTCAAGTATTTATTCAATAGGCTCCGAGGAGCGAGATATTACAAACATGGGTCTCATGACCCAACAATCAGAGCATATCAATCAAAGCACAAGCGGAAGCTATCATGTCTGAGTACAGACATCTATAAATGAAAAAGGCTGAGAAGCCTGACTATCTACCAGATCCTGCCGAGGGCTCAAGATCGTAGCTGAGGTAACAAGCTAAACGTCGAAGACCACGCAAAATTACTAGTGAGACTGAAGTCTCTCTGCAAAAACATAAAATAGGCAAACATGAGTACAAATGTACCCAGCAAGACTTACATCAGAACTATCTACATATGCATCATTATCAACAAAGGGATGGTGGGGTTTAACTGCAGCAAGCCAGCTTTGACTCGGTGGCTAACCTGAACTACGACTGCAAGTAACTCTTTTGAGGTGGCGCACATGAGTCCACATATTCACCATATCAATACACCACTATGGATCCGCTCCCGTCTCCCTACGAGAACGCCATCCATAGCACTCACGCTTGTCTTGCGTATTTTAGAGTATCCACTTTCACTTGTCTATGAACTGATATAAGCAACCCAGAAGTCCTTTTCCGTGGACACGGCTATTCGAATAGATGACGTTAACCCTGCAGGGGTGTACTTCTTCATACATGTTTCCACCACTTAGCGTCTGCACACGACATGTGCTCGGCAGACTTCAAGCGAAAGCCGACGTGGGTGTAGACCACGACCTACCTAAACACTCAAGTCTCTAGTCCAGGTTTATCGCCTATTCGGGTTCCATCCATGAGGAGATCCGGCCGGAGTTTCGCTCACAGCCCCAAATGATGTGAACAGGGTTCCCGAGATACCAAACGGGCATCCGATACACCGTGCCACGTACCTACCGCATCACAGCCCACCCCTACGGTCAGCGCTGTCCACGGCCTCCAGTAAGCTACAAACACCAGAAACTACTTGCAACTCCTGGACAGAGGACAAGGGTAAATAAGAAGTCGAGCGGGGTCATATTTCAGGGCCCAATGTATGGTAGTAGCTGAATCATGGATCACAAACACAGAACTCAGTTCCTGAGGACGGCTGCAATGAGACAACCCACCATGTACTCCTACATGGCCTCTCACCGCTACCTTTACCAAAACGTGTTCACACACTTAGCTCACACACAGTAGGACATGTTTGCACGCCTCTGATTCATCCCCGATGAATCAGACCTGACTCAACTCTAAGCAGTAGCAGGCATGACAAGCAAGCATGAATGAGTAGGCACAACAGGGCTCAAACAACTCCTACTCATGCTAGTGGGTTTCATCTATTTACTGTGGCAATGACAGGTCATGCAAAGGATAAGGGGTTCAGCTACCGCAGCAAGTAACAGATGAATCGATGTTGTCCTAATGCAGTAAAAGAGAGCAGGAGCGAGAGAGTAGGATTGTATCGGAATGAACAAGGGGGTTTTGCTTGCCTGGCACTTCTGAAGATAACATTGAGTCTTCATCAGTGTCAACGATC
>NC_041388.1:583998089-584018763 GCF_002162155.2 Triticum dicoccoides
TTAAATTAAATCCAGAAAGCAATACTGCGTCAGCATGACGTTGGCATGACGTCAGCAAGTCAACAGGGGCCGGCTCGGGTCAAACCTGACGTGTGGGGTCCACACGTCAGTGACACAGGGGCTAATCCCGCGTTGACCCGGGCTTTGACCCACTACGGGGCCCACTGTCAGTGGCTGTGGGGGGGGGGGTGTTTAGGCGTCATTAGTGCTGATTAGGCGTGCCACGTCGGCAGTCGCCGAAGTTCGGCCGGCGACGACCAAAACTGCGGCGGAAGCTCGCCGGAGTGGCGCTGCGAGCGGTTTTGGGCCAAGCCAAGGGCACCAGAGGGTTGCCCTTGCTTGCGCGCATCCAAAGGAGGCATGCGGGAGGCGCGGGGTGGCCGGAGCTCGCCGGAGTGGAGCTCGCGGCGGCGCCGGAGTTCGGACCTCGGCGAAAACGGCGTTGTGGAGCACGGGCGAGTGAGGTAAAGCACTGCGCAGCCTCCTGGAGTCACCACGAGCTCGGTGAGATGCACTGGCGCGACCCGTTCGAGCTCAGGCCACGGCGGCGACATGGTCAGCGGCGGCCGGAGTTCGGCCGCGACGGGGCTATGGCCTAGAGCTCGCAAACGCGAGGGAAGAGAGAGGGGTTCTGCACGGAGGCTCACCGCGGAGCTGTAGGGAGGGTCAGTGGGCTCGGGGGCGCGCCGGAGTGGCCGAATTCGACGGAGACGGCACCGGGGCCGAAGCTCGGAGATGATGACGATGGCGGCTGCTCGGGGCCCTTCCGGGCACGTGGCTCGGTGAGGGGGTTGGCGACGAGGTGCAGGAGCTCGGGAGCACGTCGGAGAGGGGAGGGGGTGGCCGTGGTCATGGCTACGGCGAGCGGCGCTCCCAGGTGCGTTCGGTGACGAGAGGGAGGGAGAACAGAGGAGGAGGAGGGGGTCCAGAGAGAGAGAGAGACGGTCGAGGGGGGTCGAGGCCGTCTCCGTGGCGTCGCGAGGAGGTCGGGGAGGCTGCCACGGCGAAGCAGGAGGTGGCCGGCGCTCTTCGGGCGCGCGCCACGCCTCGCCTCTGCCTACTGGCAGAGGAAGAAGAGGACAAGGGGGGGAAAGGAGGTGGGCTGGGCCGCGCTGGGGGAGCTGGGCCGGGCAGGTAAGCAGGTAAGTGGCCCAGGTGGCCTCTCTCCCCTTTTTTTTCTATTTTGTTTCTCTTTTCTATTTCTGTAGTTTTGTTTCTGATTTAGTTTATAGCACAAATCATTTTAATAAATCCTGCAAATAATTGTGGCCATTAAATGAATTATTACAGAGGCCCTTAACTATTTTCAGAATTGTTGGAGCATTTAAAATATTAATAGTATTTAAATGCCCCAATTCAAATACAATATGGATTATTCAAAAATCCATAATGGCCCAAAAATATTGGCATCATTTTTGGTAGAGGCTTTTCACCTTTGTCAAAAATCATGAACATTTTTGAAAGCCCTTTGGACTTACTTGAAAGCATTTTAGGATGAACCTAGTGAATTCCTTTAATGCTAGGGTTTGAGCAATCCCCATTTCAAATTTCATAAAATTTAAACATGTTGCATGGATGCTAAAGCAAAAACAAACAAGGGCTGATCTGGGGCTGTGACACGCCGGGTCTAGGTCTGGCACCCAAGCTTTGGAACGGCTTAGGGAAGTCAGTGCACCGGCTCGCGCACAAGAGCGTTTTACCTCTTGGAATCTAGCAGGAAGGATGGACAACTTCTTCAGGACATCGCTAAGCCGGTTGGATCCTTGATTTACCGGAGAGATAGCGGCCAGAGCCCGTTGTGCACCAATGTATAATTGTTCAACCAAGGTGTATACTGCCTTCAGCTTAATCAACGGGTCTTGGCTCAGATTTTTGCTTCGCGGACCTGTACATATTTTTAACAGTCAGTTGGCGGATCATATTCCGGTTTAACAAAAATTATATTCAAGATCAATTCAGACGGCTTACCAAAAATCGCAGCAACCATCTGAGATACCCGGCCCTTCAAATTATTCAGCTGTGTTGAAATTTCTTTCAGAGTTGTTTCGGCTGTCTCAGCTCGGCGGGTCGGGAGTGTTTTCTCATTCTCCCAAGTTTTCTCTTTGGCAGCAAAGATGGTCTTCAAAGTCTCCATTTCAGAAAGGCTCATTTGCAATTTGGAGGTGGATGATTTGATTTCTGACTCCTGGCTTGCTAGCCGGGTCTTTGCGTCAGTCAATTGGGAGTTCAGTTCAGATAATGCATTCTATGAAACATTCAGATAAGTCAAGATTTGGTTTTAAATTCTAGTATCCAAATTCAAAATTCAAAGTCCCAAGTACTTTATGAATAAACCACTTGGCACTTGGGGGCTAATGTATGCCAAATCAAATTTTTGCGACTCTACCAGCATATTAGAAGTCCCAAGTCCTTTACAAAGTAACATCACTTGGCACTTGGGGGCTAATGTACGCAGTTCAGCAAGGTTATCAAAGATAAACCGGAATGTTAAGTACTTTACAGATGGTGTTCAATTCTGAAGTACCGATTCATTAATGATTAAATAAACCGGTCCTTGGGGACTATGGGTGAAGTCTTGTTCTACCAATATCAGGCAAAGATTCAGAAGTAAAGGTGTCGAACTATATTTTAAGTCTACAGGTTATTCTGTTTCTCTCATAATCTACAGACTTGGGGGCTGAAGGAATATTGGTAAACCGGAAACTACATACCTCATACTTCAATTGAAGCTGCTTGACCATCTCAATCTCAGAATCACGACTTAACTTCATATATTTTCTATCCGACTTAACTTCATATATTTTCCTTGTCATCCCTCTCTCAAGCCATACCCATGCATCATCCCTCCCACTTCCTTCGTATTTCATGTCTTTGCAAGCGGCCTTATTCCTCCTCCATTAATGTTCATCTGTTCCCTATAAATCTTGCCTTTTTCCTACACCCTCTCTATCAGATTTCATCCCATTCGAAGTTGTTTTGGTCAGGTTCAAAAATGATTGAAGTTTGAAAATAATTCAAACTCTAATTATTTTTCTACCTTCTAAAAATGCCGGAGCAATTTATTCAAACCCTACATAAATCCAGGGTTCCAGATATATTTTTATATATCTCATATTCCTAACCAAAAACCCCTGGACTTTCCCCTTCATTGGTTGTTTATTTATATAAACAATAATTTAAGAAAGGGAGGATTTTGGAAAGGAGAGGGAGCTCAGCCCAGCCGCGCAGCCCAGTTGCACTGAGGCCCAGCCGCCCCAGCTATTCCTAACCCTAGGCTAGCGAGGCCCAGCCGCAGTCCTCCCTCTCCTCTCGATCCTTCTCCTCCTCGTTCCCTTCTACCACCGCCACACAGGCATCGCTCAGCAGAGGAGAGACCAGCGTCGCCCGATCCCATCTCCCTCTCCCTTGTTCTCCCTGTGCCGCCACCCATACACATCGTACTAGGGATCTCGATCCCATCTCCTCCCCACACGCGCTGCTCTTCCCTCCAGCGCTGCAGCCTACCTCTCCTTGATCCCCATCTCCCTCTCCTCCACCCCGCAGCCTACCTCTCCTCGATCCCCATCTTCCTCTCAATCTCGTTCGTCCCCATCTTTCTCCCGCTCTCCCTCTCTATGCCCGACCTCCTACTCCGTCAGCCCCGCGCCCGGGTCTCCTTCTCCACGTTCGTCCTTCTCGTTGGGAGCCCCGGTGGATCCCCCTCGCCCTCGCTGTTTGGCACCGGCGCCACCCTGCCGCTTCGGCCCTGCGGCCACCTCTCCTTCCTCCCGCAAGACCATGGCCAGGCCACCTCGGCCAGTCGCCTGCCGACGCCCTCCGCCAACCAGGAAGAAACATGGCTGCCCGTCCATGGAGATGAGCTGCACCGCCTTGGTCGCCTTGTGCTCTACTCCACGCGCCTGTCCTGGAGCGCCCTGGCCTCGGTTCCGGTGGGTTTCTGTGCGCCCTCTCCCAACCAAGTCCCCGTCGCCAAGTCCACGGTCACCGCCGCGCGCATGCACCCCTGCATTGCTCCTAAAGACACGCAGCCGCCCATTAGCTCCTGCGATGCGTGCTGCCGCCGCTGTTTTTCCTCGGTCAAAGGAACAAATGCCTCCATCGGAGACCGCCAAGACAGTCCAGGATTCGCCAAGTACAACGCCTCGGTGTCCCTCCAAGTGTGATGTTGGAACGTGCATGACTACACGGATTCGCCAAGTACCACGACGCTCGAAGACCTCGGATTCACTAAATTCCCACGACGATGAGTGTGACCCTTCGGATGCGCCAAGTTCGTCTACACGAAAATGCCAAGTACCACTCATGTCGGCAAGAACCGCAAGTCGGACCCCGAACGATCAATGTCTCGTGGACCGTGTACAACTACCGTCGCTCCGAAGACGTTGGAGTCATCAAGTACCTCTCCGAACAAACATGAACGACTACTCCCACTACCGCCGTCGCGAGAACGCCTACTTCCCTCTACGAACTTGATCCGTTCCGATAATGCACCCTTCGAAGGTATAACCGCCGAGACGATGACCCGTGGACCGAATGCATATGTTGTATGAAATGCTCGTGTTTGCTCCGTGTCGGAGTTGTTCGGTGCACGTTGCCCCTTTTTTGCCTTGCCACCGACATGTGGGAACCCCGTAATCGGGAGCACCCAACTATCCTTGCATGACACGCTCCCATCACTTCCTTTTGCACCGGTATCCCCGTGGGCTACCGGATAACCGATATGTTGTCCTGGCATCATTTTCGGATTCGTCGTTGTGGCACCCTTTTCCTTTCCACCACGATGTCAAATGCTTCATAATAATGCTGTCAGATTTCGGCTTCTGGCAGACCCTTAAGGTTTGAACACTGGGGTGCGCGCGGAGATTACGCCTTCTACCTCCCCGTCTCGCCAAGATCTAAACTACTAAAAGAACTGCACAAGGGACACAAGATTTATACTGGTTCGGGCCACCGTTGTGGTGTAATACCCTACTCCAGTGTGTGGTTGGTGGATTGCCTCCTGGGGCTGATGATGATAACAATACAAGGAAGAACAGCCTCGCGAGGGTCTGTTCTTGGCTGGGGCAATGAACTGCTAGGAGGAGTTCATCCACCCTTCTCTCTCTCACTCACTCTCTCTGCTTGCGAACCGAACGAATGAACCCCACCGAACTGAACCCCCTTGCTATGTGGGTGGCTGGTCCTATTTATAGAGGCCCTGGTCCTCTTCCCAAATATCGATCGGGAAGGGAGCCAACAATGGCGGGCTAATTTGAAGGGGGACAGCAAGTATCAACTATCCTGACAAAAGCAGTCTTCGCCTGCGCAAAAATCTGGTGATGACGCCGTCCTGGGCTCCACAGTGACCTCCGTCTCGTAGTCCTCCTGGTCTTGGTCTTGTTGCACCGAAACGGCAACCTTTGCCTGATGCCTCGGTACTCCGCGGCTGCGCTTGCCCCCTTTGCACCAAAGAGGAAAGAAGGACGCTGCGCGCGCTGGCGCCCGCCTGGCGCCCTGAGTCGTCATGGCTTGCGTCACGGGCACCTCGTGAGGTACCCCGCCTTGATCTCTCCGCCTCCTCGCGAGCCAGCCTGACGAGGCCATGCATGAGGAAGCTCCGTGTCGTCCGCCTCATGAGGCTTGGCCCCTCGCGAGGGTCTTGAGTCTTGTGCTGATGAAGATGGGCCATGCTGGGCCTCCTTTGAGCCACGCCGCAGGCCGCAGGCAGGCAAGTCTGGGGACCCCCGTTCCCAGAACACCGATAGTAGCCCCCGGGACCAAGGCACGCCTGGACTTGGCCGTGCCGAGAGGCGAAAGGGCAAGGGCGAAGCGCCGCGGGCCCTAACAGCCTGCGGCCTTGGGCGCCGCGTGGCGGTCGATGGGACGTGGGCGGCACTGTTCCCCCCACGCTTCCTTATTCTGCGCCCTGCTAGGCGGACTTGTAGTTGCACGCAGCCGCTCCCCTTCCTGTTGCTCGAGCGTCCCCTGTTCTCCCTTCCTTCGAACGCCTGCTCCTGCCTCCAATCCAATCTCGAATCTTCCCCCTCCTTCCCATCGCCATGACTCCGACGAGGAAGGAGAGAGGGGAGAAACCCATGCCTCCATCTTGTGCGCCGCCATCGGTGGCCCCCGCCGTCGGCCAGTCGACCATACTCAATCAAGTGTGCCTGGGCAGGGACAGCTTGGCTCTGGCCACCGTCTTCAATGAGTGCGGGAGGACGACGGCCTGGCCCGCGTCCCACTTCTCCATCAACATGATAGCAACCGAGGTCCCATGTTTTACCGACGCCTTGTGGGCGGGTCTGGTTCTCCCCTTCTCTGATTTCTTCAATGCCGTGCTCTCCCATTATCAGATCCACATGATGCATCTAAGTCCTGAGTCCATCACCCTCCTTTTGGTCTTCGCCTTCATTTGCGAAGCCATGCTGGGCATCCCTCCTTCGGTCGCCTTGCTGCGCCACTTCTTCTCGCTGCACCTTGTCGACCCCTCCCAATGCTGGGCGTGCGCGAGCTTTGCTGCCGAGCCTGAGACCGAGGCCTCTGGGATTGACTTCAAACTCCCCCTGCCCGCGGTTGGGTTCCGTGAGCGGTGGTTGTATGTGGACGCAGGGGTGCCCAGCCCCCTGCTATCGGAGCCGACCTCACCTGCTGTCCCCAATTCGGGTTGGGGCCAGGAGACGCTCAAGAGCCCCCGGCTCGTCTTTGTCTGGAGCCGCTTCGCGCTCCTGAGGAAGCTCGGCGTGACAACGCCTAAGGTGGTGAAGGAGTTTCTGTTATGCCATGTCGCTCCCCTTCAACGCCACTCTCGCTGGATGTGGGCCTTCCGTGGGCGCGAGGATAGCATGAGACTCCAGGAAGAGGACCTGGCTCCCGCGGTGCTGAAGTCGACGCTCTTGACCTTGGCTGGTGACCCCAATCCCAGCAACGTCCGGTAGGGAGGGGCCTTGCTGTATCTCTGCCAGAGCAGGGCTGACTTCGTGAAGCAGATGCCCGTCTTTGATGAGTGGGGGCTGCGCCCCGCCGGCCTCCTAGGACCTCGCGAGAACCCAATGGTGGTGACTGCCCTTCCAATCGGCCAAGGCGACTCCTCCTCAAGTGGCGGAGCAGGGAGGTAGGGGGCGCCAGAGGCCGAGGGGGCTCCTGATGAGGTGGCAGCGCCGGGTGATGCTCGCGAGGGGACAGCTCCTGGAACCCGTGCCGTTGTGGCTGAAGGTGGCAAGCAGCCACTCCCAGCGCCCGGGGCTGAGGCCTCGGAGGCCCCAACCGCGTCTTCTGGCAAGTTGACGGACGACGCGCGCCAGGCAGGTGCCCCTGACGTAGATCGCTCTGATGCTCCGCCCTCGCCGCAGGTTGATCCTTGCGCCCTCCTCTTGGGCCGCTTCCGCGTGGACTTTGAGGCCCTCCGGAGGAAAAGGGAGGCCCTGGGTGACGACTTCCCTTGTCGCGTGCTGAAGCGCAGGAAGTACTTCGCCACTGACGAGTAAGTCTCCTTCCTCTCTGGCTCCTGACTCTCTTGTTGCTTTCACTGATCCTTGCTCCGCAGGCCCCTCCCGGCCGAGATTGAGGAAGTAGCAGAGGTGCCGCCTCCTTTGGCTTTGCCCCCTCTACCGTCCTCAAATGCCCCGAGCAGTTCTGCCCTTGTGGTGAGAGCGTCTGAAGGGGTGGACCATCCCGAGGTGCACCGCGGCCCTTCATTCCCCGCGATTTTCCTTCGTGGGCCCTCTCAGGGAATAGCCAGTCTGCCGTGGGCTTCCCATCTGGTCGGGGACTGCGACTGGTTGAGGCACCTCCTGCGCCCCTCATCTCGAGACGGGCTGGCCCTAGGCCGGGCTTCTGATGCGGCGCGCCCGGCCGTCGCTGTGGCGACCCGACCCGGATCAAGTCTACTGTGCTCTGGTGTCATCCCTGGATCAGTAATGCTGACACCACACAGTACTTCGAAGGATTTATAGCAGAGTGGCAATCACACACTTATTACAACGATGTCTCAAAGAGAACTTATTACAATAAATATGGCTTAAGGCCATCTAGTGTCGATAACAGCGGAAGACTTGGAAGATAGATGGGTCCATCAACTCCAACGGCATCACTGAGTATAGAACCACGACCTAAAAGGGCACCTTACTCGTCGTCTGAAAAGTCTGCAACATGAAAGTTGCAGCCCGAAAACGGGTCAGCACATGGAATATGCTGGCAAGGTAACACATAGAGAGTAATGAACAATAATGAGCTATACTATATGCATGTATGGCTGGTGGAAAGCTCTATGGTTACAGTTTTGCGTAAAGCCAGTTTTTCCCTACTGCAAAGGAATAAATTTGTTTAACTATCATGGTAGTTGTTAAACATCGAGAATGGTTGACAGCATTCCGATCCCAATTAAGTGAATAATTAAAACCCAACAATATTATTTAGAGTAACATGATGAGATTCACATGATATTCAAGTACTAGACACTCAAGTTGTCCATAACCGGGGACACGGCTAATCATGATTAGTTTGTACACTCTGCAGAGGTTTGCGCACTTTTCCCCACAAGACTCGATCGCCTCTGTTGGATTTCTCGCACTACATGGTGTTTGAGAAACGGATGACCGAGACATAGTCTTTCAGAAGCACTAGCACCTTACGATCGGGTAGACCGTACCACCTAACCCCTACATCTGCTAGTCTACCACTATAAGAGTTCGCACGACTTAGTCAACTATGCCAGAGCCCATAATGGCTTGTGGCTGCACACGGAAGTTACTAGCATGAATGATCTTATGATCCCTTTGAGCCTGGGTGGCGGTCCAAAATAAAACAGGCAAGTCCTGATAGACATCAGGTGCCTCAATCCACCCAGATGTGTGTTTAAGTAGCCACCTTAGATAAACCATTAATTAACAATACTCACATCTGTCATGGATTTCACTCACCCAATCCACGTCTACTAGCATAGCATGGCATAATAAGCAAATGTAGAAGTAACTCCCAAAGGTTTCATAATGATACAGGTAATAGGTACTACCTCATCTACTTCCCATCCCACAATTTAAATTAGATCCTAATCATGCAATGTGTGAGGATTGATCTAATGCAATAAAACTAGGTTGTAGAAAAGGTATGATCAAAGTGTTACTTGCCTTGCTGATGATCCGCGAGACCTAGGGATTCGAAGTAACCGGCGGCACAATCCGGGTAATCTATCGCAGACAAACAACAAGCACACAATAAGTACTCATCTAATGCACAGGTAAAACTCGAATAAGAGAACAAACCAGATAGTTCAATTTAAGAACTCCGGTTGCAAAGAAAGAACGAACCGAACAAAGCACCGGAAAAACAAACGGCGGAAGAAAACAACTTGGTTCTAGCAAGTTGAATCTAGGTCAAATTTTACCGTAGCAAAAACTTGTTTAAGTTGATTAGACGGAACAGTGGTTTCGAGACGAAACTCCAGGCGCTTGAATCACCTGATTCCGATAAACGAGCGAGGGGGAAAACTAGAACGAAGATCGGATCTGAGATCGCGATCGGACAGAACACGGAATAAATCCGACGAGAAAGAAAACGAAGAACGACTAAACGAACGGACGTTCGTTAACCGGAAGAAATCGGTGATCACGTTCGTTGAGACGAATGGTCCGAAAGAAGAACGAAAACCGATCTAGGATTTTCGGAGAAAAAGACCGAAAAGAAACGGAAAACCGATCTAGGGTTTCAGAAGAGAACCGAAACAAAACCGGAAAGAAAAACGGAACCGAAAAGAAAAGAAAACTGAACCGAGGAAAGAAAAAGAGGCGCGGGGCTAGGGCTACTCCGGCGAGGGGCTCCGGCGATGGCGGGCTAGGGCGGCGGCGGCTTAGGGCGGCGGCGGCGGCTTAGGGCGGCGGCGGCGGCTAAGGGCGGCTTGGGGAGGAGAGGGGGGGGGCTAGCTATTTATATAGGAGAGGAGGGGGGTGTAGATGCTTGGGCAAGTGGCAAAAGGGGGCGCCGGCCTAGAGTCCTTCTAGGACTCGGCCTAGAGCGAGAGGAGGCGGTGGCTGGCGCGCGCAAGTGCTGGGGAGGCGGCGGCGGCTGGCTTGGGCCTTGGCCCGGCTGGCCTGGTGCGCGGGAACTCCTTTTTTTTCTAAAACGGTTATGCGCGCAGAAAAACAAAGAAAAACTCTCTAGACGAACTCCAAAATTTCTAAAGTAAATTTTCCCCGACTCCTAAAAATGAGTCGAACAAAATGAACTTTTCTCCGGACCTAAAATGCAATTTTTGAAAACACGCATTTTTCCCTATCCAAATAAAATGCAAATAAACACCGGAAACAAAAATTTGATCTATTTATTAAATCTTCATTTTTCCTAAATTGGGAAGTCATATTATTCCCTCTCTCATATTTTGACATCGGAAAAATAATTGAAGATAAAATAAATAAACCAAATGATCCTCTTTTCAAAATTTGAGAAAACTCAAATATGAAAATAGCGAAATCTCCACTCTCTCCAAGGGTCCTTGAGTTGCGTGAAATTTCTAGGATTAACCAAAATGCAAGAAAATATGATATGCATGATGATCTAATGTATAACATTCCAAATTGAAAATTTGGGATGTTACAAACCTACCCCCCTTAAGATGAATCTCGCCCTCGAGATTCGGGTTGGCTAGAAAATAGGTGAGGGTGGTCCTTGAGCAAATCTTCTTCTCGCTCCCAGGTGGCTTCATCCTCTGAGTGGTGGTTCCATTGAACTTTGCAAAACTTGATAACCTTGCTGCGAGTAACTCTGTTGGCATAATCGAGAATCTTAACTGGCTTCTCCTCATACGTTAGGTCATCCTTCAACATAATCGCTTCAAGTGGCACTGTATCTCTTAGCGGTACCTCCGCCATCTCGGTGTGACATTTCTTCAGCTGAGAAACATGGAATACATCATGAACTCCTGACAGTCCCTCTGGTAATTCCAACTTATAAGCAACTTCTCCCATACGTTGCAAGATCTTATAAGGTCCAACGAAACATGGTGCTAATTTTCCCTTAACTCCAAAGCGCTTAACTCCTCGAAGTGGGGATACTCGAAGATAAACTCTGTCTCCGGTTTCGTAAACTGTCTCTTTATGTTTCGAGTCTGCGTAGCTCTTCTGCCTGGACTGGGCTACCTTGAGTCTATCACGAATCAACTTAACTTTCCGTTCAGACTCCTTAATCAAATCTGGTCCAAAGAACTGACGGTCTCCAACTTCGTCCCATGACAACGGTGTCCTGCACCTCCTTCCGTATAAAGCTTCAAAAGGTGCCATCTTCAAACTGGTCTGGTAACTGTTGTTATAAGAAAATTCCGCATACGGAAAGTTATCGTCCCAACTAGATCCATAATCTAGCGCACAAGCTCTCAGCATATCCTCCAAAATCTGATTGACTCTTTCAGTTTGTCCATCCGTCTATGGGTGAAAAGCTGTGCTGAACTCTAGTCTGGTTCCCAAAGTTTCATGCAACTGATTCCAAAACTTTCAGGTAAATTGGGTTCCCCTATCTGATACGATACTCCTCGGAACTCCATGCAAACAAATGATCCTAGTCATGTATATCTTTGCCAACTTAGCACTGGTGTAAGTGGTCTTGACTGGTATGAAATGTGCTACCTTCGTCAAACGATCAACTACTACCCATATCGAGTCATAGCCTGCCTTCGTCCTGGGTAGTCCTGTGATAAAATCCATGCCTATCTTATCCCACTTCCATTCGGGTATCGGCAATGGTTGCAACAATCCTGCTGGCTTCTGATGTTTTGCCTTTACTCTATGACACACATCACAAACTGCTACATATGCTGCAATATCCTTCTTCATTCCGGTCCACCAGAATGTTTCCTTCAAGTCCAAATACATCTTGGTATTTCCTGGGTGAATCGAATACGGTGAATCATGTGCCTATTGCAAAATCAATTTCCTGATCTCCGGGTCATTTGGCACATAAACACGGTCCTCAAACCATAGGGTATCGTGCTCATCCTCACGAAATCCTTTAGCTTTTCCTTTGCTCAGTTTCTCCTTTATAGAAGCAATCTCCTTGTCAGATTTCTGAGCCTCTCTGATTTTATCCATCAACGTTGACTGAATCTCCAATGCTGCTACATAGCCTCTCAGAACTATTTCCAAACATAGCTCACGAAGGTTTTCTGCTAACTCCCTTGGTACTTCTCCCATCATTAACGTATTGACATGGCTCTTATGGCTCAATGCGTCAGCTACTACA
This sequence comes from Triticum dicoccoides, assembly GCF_002162155.2. NCBI lineage: Eukaryota > Viridiplantae > Streptophyta > Magnoliopsida > Poales > Poaceae > Triticum > Triticum dicoccoides. The sequence goes on from NC_041388.1 coordinate 584,010,294, forward strand.
TTAGCTTTTCCGAGATGGTAATGCAATCTCATATCATAATCTTTGATGAGCTCCAACCATCTCCTTTGTCTTAGATTCAACTCCTTCTGTGTGAAGATGTACTTCAAACTTTTGTGATCCGTGTACACCTCACAATGATTCCCAATGAGGAAATGTCTCCACGTCTTCAATGCATGCACTACGGCTGCTAACTCCAAATCATGCGTGGCATAATTCAACTCATGAGGCTTCAGTTGTCGTGAAGCATACGCAACAACTCTTCCTTCCTGCATAAGCACTGCTCCAAGTCCTCGACGTGAAGTGTCACAATACACCTCATAATCCTTGGTCTAATCTGGCAATATCAACACTGGTGAGGTAACCAAACGTTTCTTCAACTCCTGGAAACTAGCCTCACACTCCTCAGTCCATTTGAACTTAGTATCCTTCTTCAACAATTCGGTCATAGGCTTCGCAATCTTTGAAAAGTTCTCAATAAATCTCCGGTAGTATCCTGCGAGTCCAAGAAAACTCCGGATCTCTCCAACTGTTGTTGGTGCTTCCCATTCGGTTACGGTCTCAACCTTTGTGGGGTCAACTGCTATACCTTCTCCGGATATAACGTGTCCAAGAGATCCAACTTCCTTTAACCAAAACTCACATTTGCTAAATTTGGCATATAACTGATGTTCCCTTAGTTTCTCCAAAACCAAACGCAAATGTTCCTTATGCTCCTCTTCATTCTTTGAATAAACCAAAATGTCATCAATGAACACTACGACAAACTTATCCAAAAACTCCATGAACACTTTGTTCATCAGGTTCATAAAATAGGCAGGTGCGTTAGTCAATCCAAATGACATAACGGTATACTCATACAATCCGTATCTCGTGGTGAAAGCTGTCTTGGGTATGTCCTGCTCTCGAATCTTTAACTGATAGTACCCTGATCGCAAATCGATCTTGGAAAACACTTTAGCTCCTTGCAATCGATCGAACAGATCATTTATCATGGGTAGTGGGTACTTATTTTTGATGGTTACTTCATTCAATCCATGGTAATCAACAACCATCCTTAACGATCCATCCTTCTTCTCCACTAGAAGTACGGGTGATCCCCAAGGCGAAGAACTTGGGCGAATGTAACCTTTCTCCAGTAATTCCTTAATCTGATTCTTAATTTCTACCAAATCCTTTGCTGGCATCCGGTATGGTCTCTTTGATATTGGGCCTGTACCTGGCAATAACTCAATCAAAAACTCGATATCTCTATCAGGTGGCATTCCTGGCAACTCTTCGGGAAATACATCAGGAAAATCCTTTACCACTGGTACTTCCTCCTGTACGACTCCTCTTAGGCAATTTACTTGGGTCCTTTTTGGCACATGCCTGGATACATACTTGATCCTTCTTCCTTTTGGTGTGGTAAGCAAAATTGACTTACTAGCACACTCAATATTCCCTTCATACTGTGATAACCAATCCATGCCTAATATCACATCCAATCCTTGAGATTCCAATACTATTAGGTCTGAGGGAAAAACAGAGTTACCAATCCTTAATGGTAACCGATCACACCATAGTCTTGCCACATACTCTGCTCCGGGCGAGGTTACTAACATGGGTGACCTAAGGGATTGGGTTGGTAGGTTATACTTATCCACAAATCCCCTTGATATGTATGAATGTGATGCACCCGTATCAAAAAGAACAAGTGCAGTAAATGACTTAACCAAAAACTTACCGGTTACTGCATCCGGCTGATCTTCAACCTCCTCCACATTAATGTGGTTCACCTGTCCCCTATTGAAAGGGTTCGGCTTCTTCCCCGAGCTTCCATTGCCATTTTCATTCTGGCCTTCAGGACATTCATTAGCATAATGTCCGGTCTTCGAACACTTGAAACAGGTGACTTGACTCAGATCTCTCTTGGTTGGGGTTGATGGGATGGTACGATTCTGGTCGTTGCTTCCTCCATTCCCTTTACCATTCTTGTGGCCATTATGGTTGTGCGAGCTACCTCCTCCATGGGTATGCTGAAACTGAAATCCCGGTTTAGGGGTAAAACGGGGCTTCTACTGGGCTCCTGAATTATACTTTCCTTGTCCATACTTCCTCTTACGGTTCTCAATCTGCTGTTGCTTCCCTTAAATCATGATGGCACGATCTACCAACTCCTGGTAGTTGTTGAAGGTGGCTACCATCAACTGCATGCTCAGCTCATCATTCAGTCCTTCTAGAAACTTCTCCTGCTTAGCTGCATCCATAGCAACGTCATCTGGGGCATAACATGCTAACTTGCTGAAGTCGTCAACGTACTGGCCAACTGTCCTTCCTCCTTGGCGTAAGTTGCGGAACTCACGCTTCTTCATGGCCATAGCTCCTGCTGAAACATGGGCAGTGCGGAAAGCTTGCTGAAACTGATCCCATGTGACAGTGTCTACTGGGTAAGTGGCTGTGAAATTCTCCCACCATGCTGCCGCGGGTCCGTCAAGCTGATGTGCGGCAAACTTCACTTTCTCACCATCTGTGCATCCCGCAGTGGTTAACTCTCTTCCTATCCTACGGAGCCAATCGTCTGCTACTATCGGTTCAGTGCTACTGGAAAACACCGGCGGATTTAGCCTAAGAAAACGGGCTAAGTGGTCAACAGGTGGTGGTGGTGGGTTATTGTTGTTGTTCTGCTGGTTCTGAACTAACATCTGCATCAATTGATTCTGCTGCTGGATCAACTAAGTGAGCTCTGGTGGAAAACCATTGTCACGTCTCGGAGGCATCTGAGGGTTTAGAAAAGACGGGATTTAAGAATAGAGGGGGGGTCTAAAGAGAAAACACTACCCCAATGCACATGAGCAAATCCACACAAAATCACTTCCTTCAATCAACAAGGGCTTACAATCGATCTAAACTATCGCAAAAGTGCGTGAACTATGATGTATACATGGGGAAATACTACTACTATTTGGTGGTCATCTAGAAATTTGAATCGGTGGAAGACTCCATGATGTCTGCTCCAGCTTTGTCTTCAAAGTCGGGTTCACTTGGATCCGAATCGGTGTCGTTGATGATTATGTAGTTGTCCGGACATGCGACGTACTCGTCTTCCTCTTTGGATGCTAACTTCCTCTTGAGTTCTTCAACCTCCTGCTTAAGATCGCCATTGTGTCTTGCCAGAGCTACGATCTCGTCCATGTAGTCCTTGCGTGTAGACTTCAGTTCTCCTTCTAGCTCAATGATCCTTGCCTTCGCATTCCTCAACTCTATCATGTCATTACACATCTGGTTCTCGTGGCGTCGAATGTGCTGGTTTAACTCCTGGATGAAAGATGCAATGGATCTATCCTTCTTGGTGCTGACTAACCCCCATTGTTCATCTCGGCGTCCGCAAATCTGGTAGATAGTGTCCTTGAGGTCCTCTTGATAAACTTCTCCAATGCGTCCTATGGTGATATGAGCTGCCATGCTCCTTCCTAGACTCTAGGTTGGTGCATTGAAAACACTATCTATGGGCTTCGTGATTCGCGCGAATGTCCTTCCCGGAACGTGAGCTTGAATCTTCCAGCGCTCCTCTTCAGGCAGAGTGGCGTTGAATGTGCCGGTGAAGCTTGGTAGTCCAATGTTCAGGTACTTGGTGACTTCCTTCAAGTGATATCCAAAAGGTGTGCCTTCATCCGGTTGAGCGTACTTAATCTTCGCGTGCATCATCCTAAAAGAGTAGAAAAGATGAGGAGTTAGAAAATGAGAAGAGAAAGTGATCTATGGCTTTAACTTAGTGGTCGTGTCCTATAGTCAGCATGTGCTCTGATACCATTCTCTGTGGCGACCTGACCCGAATGGATCAAGTCTACTGTGCTCCGGTGTCATCCCTGGATCAGTAATGCTGACACCACACAGTACTTCGAAGGATTTATAGCAGAGTGGTAATCACACACTTATTACAACGATGTCTCAAAGAGAACTTATTACAATAAATATGGCTTAAGGCCATCTAGTGTCGATAACAGCGGAAGACTTGGAAGATAGATGGGTCCATCAACTCCAACGGCATCACTGAGTATAGAACCACGACCTAAAAGGGCACCTTACTCGTCGTCTGAAAAGTCTGCAACATGAAAGTTGCAGCCCGAAAACGGGTCAGCACATGGAATATGCTGGCAAGGTAACACATAGAGAGTAATGAACAATAATGAGCTATACTATATGCATGTATGGCTGGTGGAAAGCTCTATGGTTACAGTTTTGCGTAAAGCCAGTTTTTCCCTACTGCAAAGGAATAAATTTGTTTAACTATCATGGTAGTTGTTAAACATCGAGAATGGTTAACAGCATTCCGATCCCAATTAAGTGAATAATTAAAACCCAACAATATTATTTAGAGTAACATGATGAGATTCACATGATATTCAAGTACTAGACACTCAAGTTGTCCATAACCGGGGACACGGCTAATCATGATTAGTTTGTACACTCTGCAGAGGTTTGCGCACTTTTCCCCACAAGACTCGATCGCCCCCGTTGGATTTCTCGCACTACATGGTGTTTGAGAAACGGATGACTGAGACATAGTCTTTCAGAAGCACTACCACCTTACGATCGGGTAGACCGTACCACCTAACCCCTACATCTGCTAGTCTACCACTGTAAGAGTTCGCACGACTTAGTCAACTATGCCAGAGCCCATAATGGCTTGTGGCTGCACACGGAAGTTACTAGCATGAATGATCTTATGATCCCTTTGAGCCTGGGTGCCGGTCCAAAATAAAACAGGCAAGTCCTGATAGACATCAGGTGCCTCAATCCACCCAGATGTGTGTTTAAGTAGCCACCTTAGATAAACCATTAATTAACAATACTCACATCTATCATGGATTTCACTCACCCAATCCACGTCTACTAGCATAGCATGGCATAATAAGCAAACGTAGAAGTAATTCCCAAAGGTTTCATAATGATACAAGTAATAGGTACTACCTCATCTACTTCCCATCCCACAGTTTAAATTAGATCCTAATCATGCAATGTGTGAGGATTGATCTAATGCAATAAAACTGGGTTGTAGAAAAGGTATGATCAAAGTGTTACTTGCCTTGCCGATGATCCGCGAGACCTAGAGATTCGAAGTAACAGGCGGCACAATCCGGGTAATCTATCGCAGACAAACAACAAGCACACAATAAGTACTCATCTAATGCACAGGTAAAACTCGAACAAGAGAACGAACCAGATAGTTCAATTGAAGAACTCCGGTTGCAAAGAAAGAACGAACCGAACAAAGCAACGGAAAAACAAACGGCGGAAGAAAACAACTTGGTTCTAGCAAGTTGAATCTAGGTCAAATTTTACCGTAGCAAAAACTTGTTTAAGTTGATTAGACGGAACGGCGGTTTCGAGACGAAACTCCAGGCGCTTGAATCACCTGATTCCGATAAACGAGCGAGGGGGGAAACTAGAACGAAGATCGGATCTGAGATCGCGATTGGAGGGAACGCGGAATAAATCCGATGAGAAAGAAAACGAAGAACGACTAAACAAATGGATGTTCGTTAACCGGAAGAAATCGGTGATCACGTTCGTTGAGACGAACGGTCCGAAAGAAGAACGAAAACCGATCTAGGATTTTCGGAGAAAAAGACCGAAAAGAAATGAAAAACCGATCTAGGGTTTCGGAAGAGAACCGAAACAAAACCGGAAAGAAAAACGGAACGGAAAAGAAAAGAAGACTAAACCGAGGAAAGAAAAAGAGGCGCGGGGCTAGGGCTACCTCCGGCGAGAGGCTCCGGCGACGGCGGGCTAGGGCGGCGGCGGCTTAGGGCAGCGGCGGCGGCTAAGGGCGGCGGCGGCTTAGGGCGGCGGCAGCTAAGGGCGGCTTGGGGATGAGAGGGAGGGGCTAGCTATTTATATAGGAGAGGAGGGGGGTGTAGATGCTTGGGCAAGGGGCAAAAGGGGGCGCCGGCCTAGAGTCCTTCTAGGACTCGGCCTAGAGCGAGAGGAGGCGGTGGCTGGCGCGCGCGAGCGCTGGGGAGGCGGCGGCGGCTGGCTTGGGCCTTGGCCCGGCTGGCCTGGCGCGCGGGAACTCCTTTTTTTTAAACGGTTATGCGCGCAGAAAAACAAAGAAAAACTCTCTAGACGAACTCCAAAATTTCTAAAGTAAATTTTCCCCGACTCCTAAAAATGAGTCAAACAAAATGAACTTTTCTCCGGACCTAAAATGCAATTTTTGAAAACACGCATTTTCCCTATCCAAATAAAATGCAAATAAACACCGGAAACAAAAATTTGATCTATTTATTAAATCTTCATTTTTCCTAAATTGGGAAAGTCATATTATTCCCTCTCTCATATTTTGACATCGGAAAAATAATTGAAGATAAAATAAATAAACCAAATGATCCTCTTTTCAAAATTTGAGAAAACTCAAATATGAAAATAGCGAAATCTCCAACTCTCTCCGAGGGTCCTTGAGTTGCGTGAAATTTCTAGGATCAACCAAAATGCAAGAAAATATGATATGCATGATGATCTAATGTATAACATTCCAAATTGAAAATTTGGGATGTTACAGTCGCGAGGGCGCCAGCCCCCAGCCCCCTGCCCGGAGGAGGAACGATGATTCACGGCCCCCGGCGCTTGCTTGGGGCGGATGATGGTGTAGAAGACATGCTTGAGCGTGCCTGGGAGCGCTGCACTCGCCGCCAAGGGTTCCTTCGAAGAGCGGCCGACGCGGTGAACTTGCTTGGGGAGGAGCTTGCTGATGAAGACGCGCGCCTGGAGGCCGAGGGCCTGCGCCTGGCTGCAGGGAGGCGCGAGCTGGAGGCCGCCATCGCCCTCGCGCGTCGTCAGCGTGACCTTGACGATGAAGAGGCGAAGGCGTCGCTGGAGGCCTCTCGAGTGGCCCGATCCCAGGCCACCGAGGAGGCCCGGAGAGCTGACCGGTGGCGAGAGGCGGCGGAGGAGCGGGCTCGCGAGCTCCTGGCCCGGTGCCACTCACTGGAGGAGCAAGTGGAGCTGCGCGAGCTAGCACTTGCGTCGATGCGGGTGGCCTCTGGTGACCCAGCTGAGCTCCAGAGGCGCGAAGAAGCGTTGACGCTGGAAGCCGCTGAACGCACTCGCGAGTACGAGCGGCTGGAGACGAGGGAGCGCTTGGTGACACAGGCGGAGGAAGATGTCGCCGCACGGGAGGCTTGTGTCCTGATGGCGCGCCAAGACCTCGAGCGCGAGTTCGAGAAGAGACTGGAGTTGATCCGGGTCGAAGCTGAAGGGAGGACCGCAACCTTGAGGGTCAAGCGGGAGGAGGCGACGCGGCTGGCCGACGCCTCCCTAGCCGCCCTTGAGGTAGCGCAAGGGGAGTTGGCCACCTCCCAGGCCGAGATGCTCCGTCTTCGTCAGCGGGTGGAGGAGGCTGAGGGCATCGCGCGCTGGAACACGGACGAGATATGTCAGCGGCAGGTCCTGGAGCACATGCACGGTCCCATGCTCGCCACGCTCCGGGAGAGAGCTAGCGCGGCCTTGGGCAACATCTGTGAGGAGGCTGTTGGCGAGCCGCACACAGCCAACTATGCTGGCAACCTTCAGTTCTTCACTACCGTGGTGACGCAGCTGGAGGCACGTTCGGCAAGGGCCGATAGGTTGGTGGAAGAGAGGAGCCGTGCGCTACTCGGTCGCGCCTTCTCCCGTGTCTTCAGCCATCTCCTGAACATGGATTCCCGCTTCGATTTTGACGCTGTCATCGCCCCAGTTCCCCAGGTCGTCCGAGGGGACCTGGCGCACTAGGTGGAAGACAACGTGGATGCCATTGTCAGGGCCTTCGCTTCGGACGATGACGACGTGATCGTGGGTGCTGACGAGGGCGGCGCGGCGAGCGGCCCTGACGCTGCTGGCGGCGACGCAGACGACGATGGCGAATTCGGCGACCCCAGCGAAGGCTCGGGAGGTGCTTCAGGGGACGCATTGGGGGATTGGTCTGACTGAGTGTGTATCGCTCCTGTCTTTTTTTGTTTACCCTGCATGAATAGAAATCAGGTTTTTGACCTGATGGCTGTGAGAGCATTTTGGGAGGGGAAGCCCCTCATGTAGAACCTGTGTTCGTCGTATCAGTAGTTGTCATATAGCACGAGTGCCCGCGCTGGGCGGTTGGCAGGTTTACCTTTGTTTCGCGCAAGCCCCGAAGCAGCCTGTGGGAGGGCGTGACGCCCTTGGTGTTCTTTAGTTGAATCCGTTGGGTACAAGAGTGTCGCTGGCGGGGGGCTTCACAAGCGTTGGCCTTCTTCACAGGCTCTGGGCATTTTCTTGAACGCGAGAGCTTCACAGGCACTCGCCTTGCTTCACAGGCTCCGGGCCTTTTCCAGAATGCGATAGCTTCACAGGCACTCGCCTTGCTTCATAGGCTCTGGGCCTTTTCCTGAGCGCGAGAGCTTCACAGGCACTCGACTTGCTTCACAGGCTCTGGGCCTTTTCCTGAGCGCGAGAGCTTCACAGGCACTCGCCTTGCTTC
>NC_041388.1:584018975-584046583 GCF_002162155.2 Triticum dicoccoides
TTTTCCAGAACGCGATAGCTTCACAAGCACTCGCCTTGCTTCAAAGGCTCTGGGCCTTTTCCTGAGCGTGAGAGTTTCACAGGCACTCGCCTTGCTTCACAGGCTCTAGGACTTTTCCTGAGCGCGAGAGCTTTAGAGGCACTCGCCTTGCTTCACAGGCTCTAGGCCTTTTCCAGAACGCGATAGCTTCACAGGCACTCGCCTTGCTTCACAGGCTCTGGGCCTTTTCTTGAGCGCGAGAGCTTCACAGGCACTCGCCTTGCTTCATAGGCTCTGGGCCTTTTCCAAACAGGGCAACCTCCGCAGGCACCCGAAGGTCCTCCCGAGAGGGAGCAACGGCAGCAATTTGGGTTGCGCACGAGCCAGGCCTGACCGGACTCGCGAGGGGAGGCAGCTGTGGCGAAGCGGTAACCAGAACGCGAGAAACGGCTCAAGCGAGAATAAGCAGCCCTTCCCTGAACACACGCAAATCTCAAATTCGAATCCAACTTAAATCCAGCGGGGGAAAAGCTAGAGCCAAAGGGAAAGGCAATGAAAAGCAGACAAAACGCCGCGTCCGGCACCTAATCTAGTCTTGGACGTCTTCTCGGGGCACCCCCAGGCGCAGCCAGGGTCCATTGTGTTCCTTCTGGCCCATAAAAATTCTTTGTAAAGTTTCATGGCATTTGGACTCTGTTTGATATTGATTTTCCGTGATGTAAAAAACATGGAAAAAACAACAACTGCCACTTGGCACTATGTCAATAGGTTAGTACCAAAAAATGATATAGAATGACTATAAAATGATTATAAAACATCCAAGATTGATAATATAACAGCATGGAACAATCAAAAATTATAGATACATTGGAGGTGTATCACTGTCTTACACCCGTTGTATGTGAACGTAGAGTCTAACATACCCGATCATCACGTGGTGCTTTTTGGCAATGGTGCATACTCAAGGAGAACACTTTTATCTTGAAATTAAGTGAAGGGATCATATTATAATGCTACCGTCGTTCTAAGCAAAATAAGATGCATAAAGGATAAACATCACATGTAATCAAAATATGTGACATGATATGGCCATCATCATCTTGTGCTTTTGATCTCCATCTCCAAAGCATCATCATGATCTCCATCATCACCGGCTCGACACCTTGATCTCCATCGTTGCATCAGGGTCATCTCGCCAACTATTGCTTCTACAACTATTGCTAACTCATAGCGATAAAGTAAAGCAATTACATGGCACTTGCATTTCATAGAATAATTAAGAGAAAACCCAGGCTCTCCTACCGGTTGTCGATATTACAAAACATGATCATCTCATACAACAATCTATATCACATCACGTCTTGACCATATCACATCACAACATACCATGCAAAAACAAGTTAGACGTCCTCCACTTTGTTGTTGGAAGTTTTACGTGGCTGCTACGGCTAACTAGCAAGAACCGTTCTGAACTACGCAAAACCACAATGATGATTATCAAGTTTGCTGTTTTAACCTTCTTCAAGAACCGTCTATAGTCAAATTCGATTAAACTAAAGTAGGATAAACAGACACCCGCCAGCCACCTTTATGCAAAACAAGTTACATGTCAGTCCGTGCAACCGGTATCATGTATGTGGACATGTAAGGTTGATTCGGGCCGCTTCATCCCACAATACCACCGAATCAAAATAAGACGTTGGTGGTAATCAGTATGAACATCACCGCCCACAACTCCTTTCTGTTCTACTCGTGCATATCATCTACGCATATACCTGGCTCATGATGCCACTATTGGGGAACGTTGCATGGAAAACAAAAATTTTCTACACACAAGCAAGATCTATCTATGGAGATGTATAGCTAAGAGAGGGGAGAGCATCTTCATACCCTTGAGGATCTCTAAGAGGAAGCATTTATCAACGCGGTTGATGTAGTCGTACACCTTCACAATCCGTCTCGATCAACTACTGAACATACGGAACCTTCGCGTTCAACACACGTTCAGCTTGATGACGTCCTCGCCCTCTTGATCCAGCAAGAGGGGTGAAGTAGTAGATGAGTTCCGGCAGCACGACGGCGTAGTGACGGTGTTGGTGAAGAACAACATCCACATGGCTTCGCTAAGCACAACAGAAACTATGACATAGGATAAAATAGAGGGACGGGGTTCCCGGCACACGGCTTGGTGTATCTTGATGTGTTCCGGGTGCTAGCCCTGCCCCTCTATTTATATGTTGAGCCATGGGGTCGAAACTTGGAGAAAGAACCTCCTCAATGTCGGTTTTGCCTACAAGGAAGAGTCCTTCTCGAACTTCCAGGACCAGACGCCACAGTCCTTGACGTCTGGCCTAGATGCCATGGGCCTCGGCGTCTGGCCCAGGGCCAGGCGTCAGGGTCTCCGGCATTTGGACCCCGACCTCTGCAAAACATCCTTTTGCACCAACCTAAAGCTGCGTGGGCCTTACCCCTTGGCCTAACCATATCATCCTGTATATCAATATTTACCTCTGGACCATTTCAGAGATCCTCGTCATGTCCGTGATCTGATCCGCGACTCCGAACAACATTCGGTCACCAACATACATAACTCATATAATACTATATCGTCAATGAACGTTAAGTGTGCGGACCCTACAGGTTTGAGAATGATGCAGGCATGACCGAGACGCTTCTCCTGTAAATAACCAATAGAGGGACCTGGATGCCCATATTGGTTCCTACATATTCCACGAAGATCTTTATCGATCGAACCTTTATGACAACATACGTAATTCCCTTTGTCCGTTGGTATGTTACATGCCCGAGATTCGGTCATCTGTATCTTCATACCTAGTTCAATCTTGTTACCGGCAAGTCTCTTTACTCATTCCGTAATACACTAATACGTCTCCAACGTATCTATAATTTTTGATTGTTCCATGCTACTATATTATCTGTTTTGGATGTTTTATATGCATTATTAAGTTATTTTATATTATTTTTGGGACTAACTTATTAACCTAGAGCCCAATGCCAGTATTTGTTTTTTCCTTGCTTTTGAGTTTAGGAGAAAAGGGATATCAAACGGAGTCTAAACAGAATAAAACTTTGCGATGATTTTTCTTGGACTAGAAGACACCCAAGGGACTTGGAGTCCAAGTCAGAAGAGTCACGAGGAGGCGGCAAGGGTGGAGGGCGCATCCTAGGGGGCACCCCCTACCTTGTAGTAGATGCAAAATTGTTTCGGTCTACTTGACACGGACGTGATGCCTATATGCATAATCATTGCATTGGATATCGTCATAACTTTGCGCTTTTCAATCAATTGCTCGACAGTAATTTGTTCACCCACTGTATTATTTGCCTTCATGAGAGAAGCCTCTAGTGAAACCTATGGCCCCGGGGTCTATTTTCCATCATATTTGTTTCCGATCTACTATTTTGCGATCTTTTATTTTTCAGATCTATAAACCAAAAAACCCCCCAAAAAATTTATCTTTTGTTTACTTTTATCTATCTCTATCAGATCTCACCTTTGCAATTGACCGTGAAGGGATTGACAACCACTTTATCGCGTTGGGTGCAAGTGTTTGATTGTTTGTGCAGATGCATAGATTGGGGACTTGCTTGTACCTCCTACTGGATTGATACCTTGGTTCTCTAACTAAGGGAAATACTTATCTCTACTTTGCTGCATCACCCTTTCCTCTTCAAGGAAAAAAACCAACGCAAGCTCAAGAAGTACCAGGAAGAATTTCTAGCGCCATTGCCGGGGAGGTCTACATCAAGCCTACCGAGTACCCATCATAAACTATCATCTCTTGCATTACATTATTTGCCATTTTCCTCACATTTTCCTCTCCCCCACTTCTAAAATGATTTTTAGAAAACACAAAAAGATTTGCCTTTTTATTCGCCCTTCTTCCGTTCGTCTTTTCGTTTGCTTTTTTAGATCGTGTGTTAGATCGCTTCTCTTGCTTTCACGGCTGGTCCTGCCATCATTAATTGTTAGCACTCTCGAGAATGAGGTCCTTAATTTTAAGCAAAGAGAGGGAGAAAATTTAAAGGATGGTTGGTATAGAATTTGCAATGCTCACAATAGATCTACTCGAAAGAAATCTACTACCGTTATTCTTCGCAATTTTTATGTGGGCATTACTCCTTGGAATAGATATGTTTTATATTCCATTACCGGGGGAAATTTCTTGGGGAACCATACTTTTGATGCTAAGGTAGGAGTTTGTTGGTTAGATGTGGTTTTGTGTTCTTGTTGGGAGGCAACCCAATTTTATTCGTGTTCTTGGTTTTTAGGTCCTATTTTGCAATAATTTTTCATCTCGCCTCTCGTTAGATGTGGTTTTGTGTTTTAATTAGTGTTTGTGCCAAGTAAGACCTTTGGGATGGCTTATGGTGATAGTTGATTTGATCTTGCTGAAAAACACAAACTTTTCCACCCAGAAAAATAATTTTAATTTTTAACAGAAGTGCGATAAAATGCTGATTCTTTTTGAAGAAGATTAAGATACAAATTTCCTTTGTTTTACTAACTTTTCAAGAAAATTGGAGTTACATAAGTATTCGAGATTTACAGATTCCTACAAACTGTTCTGTTTTGACAGATTCTATTTTCTATGTGTTCTTTGCTTATTTTGATGAATCTATGGTAGTATCTGAAAGAAATATGCCCTAGAGGCAATAATAAAGTTATTATTTATTTCCTTATATCATGATAAATGTTTATTATTCATGCTAGAATTGTATTAACCGGAAACATAATACATGTGTGAATACATAGACAAACTTAGTGTCACTAGTATGCCTCTACTTGACTAGCTCGTTAATCAAAGATGGTTATGTTTCGTAACCATGAACAAAGAGTTGTTATTTGATTAACGGGATCACATCATTAGGTGAATGATGTGATTGACATGACCCATTCCATTAGCTTAGCACCCGATCGTTTAGTATGTTGCTATTGCTTTCTTCATGACTTATACATGTTCCTATGACTATGAGATTATGCAACTCCCGTTTGCCGGAGGAACACTTTGTGTGCTACCAAACGTCACAACGTAACTGGGTGATTATAAAGGAGCTCTACAGGTGTCTCCAATGGTAGATGTTGGGTTGGCGTATTTCGAGAATAGGATTTGTCACTCCGATTGTCGGAGAGGTATCTCTGGGCCCTCTCGGTAATGCACATCACATAAGCCTTGCAAGCATTGCAACTAATGAGTTAGTTGCGGGATGATGTATTACAGAACGAGTAAAGAGACTTGCCGGTATCGAGATTGAACTAGGTATTGGATACCGACGATCGAATCTCGGGCAAGTAACATACCGATGACAAAGGGAACAACGTATGTTGTTATGCGGTCTGACCGATAAAGATCTTCGTAGAATATGTAGGAGCCAATATGGGCATCCAGGTCCCGCTGTTGGTTATTGACCGGAGATATGTCTCAGTCATGTCTACATGATTCTCGAACCGTAGGGTCCGCACGCTTAACGTTACGATGACAGTTATTATGAGTTTATGCATTTTGATGTACCGAAGTTAGTTCGGAGTCCCGGATGTGATCACGGACATGACGAGGAGTCTCGAAATGGTCCAGACATAAATATTGATATATTGGATGACTATATTCGGACACCGGAAGGGTTCCGGAGGATTATCGGATAAAACCGGAGCACCGGGGGGTTACCGGAACCCCCCGGGGGGGTTTATCGGCCTCATGGGCCTAATGTGGAGAAGAGGAAGGGGCTGACAGGGCAGGCCGCGCGCCCCCTCTCCCCCTAATCCGAATTGGACTAGGAGGGAGGGGCGGCGCCCCCCCCCTTTCCTATTCTCCCTCCACCTCTCCTAGTTGGACAAGGATTGGGGGGGGGTCCCACTCCCGGTAGGAGTAGGACTCCTCCTGCGCGCATCCTAGGGCTGGCCGCACCCCCTCCCCTTGGATCCTTTATATACGGGGGCAGGGGGCACCTCTAGACACACAAGTTGATCCTTGAGATCGTTCCTTAGCCGTGTGCGGTGCCCCCTGCCACCATATTCCACCTCGGTGATACCGTTGTAGTGCTTAGGCGAAGCCCTGCGTCGGTAGAACATCATCATCGTCACCACGCCGTTGTGCTGACGGAACTCATCCCCGAAGCTTTGCTGGATCGGAGCCCGGGAAGTGTCATTGAGCTGTACGTGTGCTAAAGAACTCGGAGGTGCCGGAGTAACGGTGCTTGGATCGGTCGGATCGGGAAGACGTACGACTACTTACTCTACGTTGCGTCAACATTTCCGCTGTTGATCTACAAGGGTACATAGATCACACTCTCCCCTCTCGTTGCTATACATCACCATGGTCTTGCGTGTGCGTAGGAAATTTTTTGAAATTACTACGAAACCCAACAGTGGCATCCGAGCCTAGGTTTTATATGTTGATGTTATATGCACGAGTAGAACACAAGTGAGTTGTGGGCGATACAATCATACTGCCTACCAGCATGTCATACTTTGGTTCAGCGGTATTGTTGGACGAGACGACCCAGACTGACATTACGCGTACGCTTACGCGAGACCGGTTTCCCCGACGTGCTTTGCACATAGGTGGCTTGCGGGCGACTGTCTCTCCAACTTTAATTGAACTGAGTGTGGCTACGCCCAGTCCTTGCGAAGGTTAGAACGGAGTCAAATTGACAAACTATCGTTGTGGTTTTAATGCGTAGGTGAGATTGGTTCTTGCTTAAGCCCGTAGCAGCCACGTAAAACTTGCAACAACAAAGTAGAGGACGTCTAACTTGTTTTTGCAGGGCATGTTGTGATGTGATATGGTCAAGACATGATGCTGAATTTTATTGTATGAGATGATCATGTTTTGTAACCGAGTTATCGACAACTGGCAGGAGCCATATGGTTGTCGCTTTATTGTATGCAATGCAATCGCGCTGTAATGCTTTACTTTATCACTAAACGGTAGCGATAGTCATGGAGGCATAAGATTGGTGAGACGACAACGATGCTACGATGGAGATCAAGGTGTCGCGCCGGTGACGATGGTGATCACGACGGTGCTTCGGAGATGGAGATCACAAGCACAAGATGATGATGGCCATATCATATCACTTATATTGATTGCATGTGATGTTTATCTTTTATGCATCTTATCTTGCTTTGATTGATGGTAGCATTATAAGATGATCTCTCACTAAATTATCAAGAAGTGTTCTCCCTGAGTATGCACCGTTGCGAAAGTTCTTCGTGCTGAGAGACCACGTGATGATCGGGTGTGATAGGCTCTACGTTCAAATACAACGGGTGGAAAACAGTTGCACACGCAGAATACTCAGGTTATACTTGACGAGCCAAGCATATACAGATATGGCCTCGGAACACGGAGACCGAAAGGTCGAGCGTGAATCATATAGTAGATATGATCAACATAGCAATGTTCACCAATGAAACTACTCCATCTCACGTGATGATCGGACATGGTTTAGTTGATTTGGATCACGTGATCACTTAGAGGATTAGAGGGATGTCTATCTAAGTGGGAGTTCTTAAAGTAATTTGATTAATTGAACTTAAACTTATCATGAACTTAGTACCTGATAGTATCTTGCTTGTTTATGTTTGATTGTAGATAGATGGCTCGTGCTGTTGTTCCGTTGAATTTTAATGCGTTCCTTGAGAAAGCAAAGTTGAAAGATGATGGTAGCAATTACACGGACTGGGTCCGTAACTTGAGGATTATCCTCATTGCTGCACAGAAGAATTACGTCCTGGAAGCACCGCTGGGTGCCAGGCCTGCTGCTGGAGCAACACCAGATGTTATGAACGTCTGACAGAGCAAAGCTGATGACTACTCGATAGTTCAGTGTGCCATGCTTTACGGCTTAGAATCGGAACTTCAACGACGTTTTGAACATCATGGAGCATATGAGATGTTCCAGGAGTTGAAGTTAATATTTCAAGCAAATGCCCGAATTGAGAGATATGAAGTCTCCAATAAGTTCTATAGCTGCAAGATGGAGGAGAACAGTTCTGTCAGTGAGCACATACTCAAAATGTCTGGGTATAATAATCACTTGATTCAATTGGGAGTTAATCTTCCAGATGATTGCGTCATTGACAGAATTCTCCAATCACTGCCACCAAGCTACAAGAGCTTCGTGATGAACTATAATGTGCAAGGGATGAATAAGACTATTCCCGAGCTCTTCGCAATGCTGAAAGCTGCGGAGGTAGAAATCAAGAAGGAGCATCAAGTGTTGATGGTCAATAAGACCACCAGTTTCAAGAAAAAGGGCAAAGGGAAAAAGAAGGGGAACTTCAAGAAGAACGGCAAGCAAGTTGCTGCTCAAGAGAAGAAACCCAAGTCTGGACCTAAGCCTGAAACTGAGTGCTTCTACTGCAAGCAGACTGGTCACTGGAAGCAGAACTGCCCCAAGTATTTGGCGGATAAGAAGGATGGCAAGGTGAACAAAGGTATATGTGATATACATGTTATTGATGTGTACCTTACTAATGCTCGCAGTAGCACCTGGGTATTTGATACTGGTTCTGTTGCTAACATTTGCAACTCGAAACAGGGACTACGGATTAAGCGAAGATTGGCTAAGGATGAGGTGACGATGCGCGTGGGAAATGGTTCCAAAGTCGATGTGATCGCGGTCGGCACGCTACCTCTACATCTACCTTCGGGATTAATATTAGACCTAAATAATTGTTATTTGGTGCCAGGGGTGAGCATGAACATTATATCTGGATCTTGTTTAATGCGAGGCGGTTATTCATTTAAATCAGAGAATAATGGTTGTTCTATTTATATGAGTAATATCTTTTATGGTCATGCACCCTTGAAGAGTGGTCTATTTTTATTGAATCTCGATAGTAGTGATACACATATTCATAATATTGAAACCAAAAGATGCAGAGTTGATAATGATGGTGCAACTTATTTGTGGCACTGCCGTTTAGGTCATATCGGTGTAAAACGCATGAAGAAAGTCCATACTGATGGACTTTTGGAACCTCTTGATTATGAATCACTTGGTACTTGCGAACCGTGCCTCATGGGCAAGATGACTAAAACACCATTCTCCGGTACTATGGAGAGAGCAACATATTTGTTGGAAATCATACATACAGATGTATGTGGTCCGATGAATATTGAGGCTCGTGGCGGATATCGTTATTTTCTCACCTTCAGAGATGACTTAAGCAGATATGGGTATATCTACTTAATGAAACATAAGTCTGAAACGTTTGAAAAGTTCAAAGAATTTCAGAGTGAAGTTGAAAATCATCGTAACAAGAAAATAAAGTTTCTACGATCTGATCGTGGAGGGGAATATTTGAGTTACGAGTTTGGTGTACATTTGAAAAATTGTGGAATAGTTTCACAACTCACGCCACCCAGAACACCACAGCGTAATGGTGTGTCCGAACGTCGTAATCGTACTTTACTAGATATGGTGCGATCTATGATGTCTCTTACTGATTTACCGCTATCGTTTTGGGGATACGCTCTAGAGACGGACGCATTCACGTTAAATAGGGCACCATCAAAAACCGTTGAGACGACGCCTTATGAACTGTCGTTTGGCAAGAAACCAAAGTTGTCGTTTCTGAAAGTTTGGGGCTGCGATGCTTATGTGAAAAAGCTTCAACCTGATAAGCTCGAACCCAAATCGGAGAAATGTGTCTTCATAGGATATCCAAAGGAAACTATTGGATACACCTTCTATCACAGATCCGAAGGCAAGACTTTTGTTGCTAAATTCGGAAACTTTCTGGAGAAGGAGTTTCTCTCGAAAGAAGTGAGTGGGAGGAAAGTAGAACTTGACGAGGTAACTGTACCTGCTCCTTTATTGGAAAGTAGTATATCATAGAAAAATGTTTCTGCGACACATACACCAATAAGTGAGGAAGCTAATGATGATGATCATGAAACTTCAGATCAAGATACTACTGAACCTCGTAGATCAACCTGAATAAGATCCGCGCCAGAGTGGTATGGTAATCCTGTTCTAGAAGTCATGCTACTAGATCATGATGAACCTACGAACTATGAAGAACCGATGGTGAGCCCAGATTCCGCAAAATGGCTTGAAGCCATGAAATTTGAGATGGGATCCATGTATGAGAACAAAGTATGGACTTTGGTTGACTTGCCCGATGATCGGCAAGCAATTGAGAATAAATGGATCTTCAAGAAGAAGACTGACGCTGACGGTAATATTACTGTCTACAAAGCTCGACTTGTCGCAAAAGGTTTTCGACAAGTTCAAGGGGTTGACTACGATGAGACCTTCTCACCCGTAGCGATGCTTAAGTCTGTCCGAATCATGTTAGCAATTGCCGCATTTTATGATTATGAAATTTGGCAAATGGATGTCAAAACTGCATTCCTGAATGGATTTCTGGAAGAAGAGTTGTATATAATGCAACCAGAAGGTTTTGTCGATCCAAAGGGAGCTAACAAAGTGTGCAAGCTCCAGCGATCCATTTATGGACTGGTGCAAGCCTCTCGGAGTTGGAATAAACGTTTTGATAGTGTGATCAAAGCATTTGGTTTTATACAGACTTTCAGAGAAGCCTGTATTTACAAGAAAGTGAGTGGGAGCTCTGTAGCATTTCTGATATTGTATGTGGATGACATATTACTGATTGGAAATGATATAGAATTTCTGGATAGCATAAAGGGATACTTGAATAAGAGTTTTTCGATGAAGGACCTCGGTGAAGCTGCTTATATATTAGGTATAAAGATCTATAGAGATAGATCAAGACGCTTAATTGGACTTTCACAAAGCACATACCTTGACAAGATTTTGAAAAAGTTCAAAATGGATCAAGCAAAGAAAGGGTTCTTGCCTGTGTCACAAGGTGTGAAGTTGAGTCAGACTCAATGCCCGACCACTGCAGAAGATAGAAAGAAAATGAAAGATGTTCCCTATGCTTCAGCCATAGGATCTATCATGTATGCAATGCTGTGTACCAGACCTGATGTGTGCCTTGCTATAAGTTTAGCAGGGAGGTACCAAAGTAATCCAGGAGTGGATCACTGGACAGCGGTCAAGAACATCCTGAAATACCTGAAAAGGACTAAGGATATGTTTCTCGCATATGGAGGTGACAAAGAGCTCATTGTAAATGGTTACGTTGATGCAAGCTTTGACATTGATCCGGACGATTCTAAATCGCAAACCGGATACGTGTTTACATTAAACGGTGGAGCTATCAGTTGGTGCAGTTCTAAACAAAGCGTCGTAGCGGGATCTACATGTGAAGCGGAGTACATAGCTGCTTCAGAAGCAGCAAATGAAGGAGTCTGGATGAAGGAGTTCATATCCGATCTAGGTGTCATACCTAGTGCATCGGGTCCAATGAAAATCTTTTGTGACAATACTGGTGCAATTACCTTGGCAAAGGAATCCAGATTTCACAAGAGAACCAAGCACATCAAGAGACGTTTCAATTCCATCCAGGATCTAGTCCAGGTGGGAGACATAGAGATTTGCAAGATACATACGGATCTGAATGTTGCAGACCCGTTGACTAAGCCTCTTCCACGAGCAAAACATGATCAGCACCAAGGCTCCATGGGTGTTAGAATCATTACTGTGTAATCTAGATTATTGACTCTAGTGCAAGTGGGAGACTGAAGGAAATATGCCCTAGAGGCAATAATAAAGTTATTATTTATTTCCTTATATCATGATAAATGTTTATTATTCATGCTAGAATTGTATTAACCGGAAACATAATACATGTGTGAATACATAGACAAGCTTAGTGTCACTAGTATGCCTCTACTTGACTAGCTCGTTAATCAAAGATGGTTATGTTTCGTAACCATGAACAAAGAGTTGTTATTTGATTAACGGGATCACATCATTAGGTGAATGATCTGATTGACATGACCCAATCCATTAGCTTAGCACCCGACCGTTTAGTATGTTGCTATTGCTTTCTTCATGACTTATACATGTTCCTATGACTATGAGATTATGCAACTCCCGTTTGCCGGAAGAACACTTTGTGTGCTACCAAACGTCACAACGTAACTGGGTGATTATAAAGGAGCTCTACAGGTGTCTCCAATGGTAGATGTTGGGTTGGCGTATTTCGAGAATAGGATTTGTCACTCTGATTGTCGGAGAGGTATCTCTAGGCCCTCTCGGTAATGCACATCACATAAGCCTTGCAAGCATTGCAACTAATGTGTTAGTTGCGGGATGATGTATTACAGAACGAGTAAAGAGACTTGCCGGTATCGAGATTGAACTAGGTATTGGATTCCGACGATCGAATCTCGGGCAAGTAACATACCGATGACAAAGGGAACAACGTATGTTGTTATGCGGTCTGACCGATAAAGATCTTCGTAGAATATGTAGGAGCCAATATGGGCATCCAGGTCCCGCTATTGGTTATTGACCAGAGATATGTCTCAGTCATGTCTACATGGTTCTCGAACTGTAGGGTCCGCACGCTTAACGTTACGATGACAGTTATTATGAGTTTATGCATTTTGATGTACCGAAGTTAGTTCGGAGTCCCGGATGTGATCACGGACATGACGAGGAGTCTCGAAATGGTCCATACATAAATATTGATATATTGGATGACTATATTCGGACACCGGAAGGGTTCCGGAGGATTATCGGATAAAACCGGAGCACCGGGGGGTTACCGGAACCCCCTGGGGGGTTTATGGGCCTCATGGGCCTAATGTGGAGAAGAGGAAGGGGCTGCCAGGGCAGGCCACGTGCCCCCTCTCCCCCTAATCCGAATTGGACTAGGAGGGAGGGGCGGCGCCCCCCCTTTCCTATTCTCCCTCCACCTCTCCTAGTTGGACAAGGATTGGGGGGGGGAGTCCTACTCCCGGTAGGAGTAGGACTCCTCCTGCGCGCCTCCTAGGGCCGGCCGCACCCCCTCCCCTTGGATCCTTTATATACGGGGCCAGGGGGCACCTCTAGACACACAAGTTGATCCTTGAGATTGTTCCTTAGCCGTGTGCGGTGCCCCCTGCCACCATATTCCACCTTGGTCATACCGTTGTAGTGCTTAGGCGAAGCCCTGCGTCGGTAGAACATCATCATCGTCACCACGTTGTTGTGCTGACGGAACTCATCCCTGAAGCTTTGCTGGATCGGAGCCCGGGGAGTGTCATCGAGTTGTACGTGCGCTAAAGAACTTGGAGGTGCCGGAGTAACGGTGCTTGGATCGGTCGGATCGGGAAGACGTATGACTACTTCCTCTACGTTGCGTCAACGTTTCCGCTGTTGATCTACAAGGGTACGTAGATCACACTCTCCCCTCTCGTTGCTATACATCACCATGATCTTGCGTGTGCGTAGGAAATTTTTTGAAATTACTACGAAACCCAACAGTATCAAGGGGTATGAACCATGGAAAAGTTGGAATAAAGTAGATATTACACCAATATAAATAAAGAATGAGTTCATAACAGTACCAAAACTGGTGATTTATTTTATTATACTAACGGATCTCATGACTTTTCTGTTGAGTTTTGTGCTGTGAAGTTTTCAAGTTTTGGCTAAAGATTTGATGGACTATGGAATAAGAAGTGCAAAAAGCCTAATCTTGGGGATACCCAAGGCACCCCAAGGTAATATTTAACGACAACCAAGAGCCTAAGCTTGGGGATTCCCTGGAAGGCATCCCCTCTTTCATCTTCATCTATCGGTAAATTTACTTTAGGCTATATTTTTATTCACCACATGATATGTGTTTTGCTTGGAGCGTCTTGTATGATATGAGTCTTTGCTTTTTAGTTTTCCAACATCATCCTTTCTGTACACACATTTTGAGACGGACACACATGAATCGTGATTTATTAGAATACTCTATGTGCTTCACTTATATCTTTTGAGCTAGGCAATTTTGCTCTAGTGCTTCACTTGTATCTTTTTAGAGCACGGTGGTGGCTTTATTTTACAGAAATTGTTGAACTCTCTTGCTTCACTTATATTATTTTGAGAGTCTCTCTAAATATCATGGTAATTTTCTTTGGTTATGAATTTAGTCCTAATATGATGGGCATCAAGAGGGATATAATAAAAACTTTCATATAAAGTGCATTGAATACTATGTGAAGTTCGATTTCTTATGATTGTTTTGAGATATGAAGATGGTAATATTAGAGTCATGCTAGTGAGTAATTGTGGATTGGTATAAATACTTGTGTTAAAGTTTGTTATTCCCATACCATGCACGTATGGTGAACCGTTATGTGATGAAGTCGGAGCATGATTTATTTATTGATCGTCATCCTTTGTGTGGAGGTCGGGATCGCGCGACGGTTAACTCCTACCAACCCTTCCCCTAGGAGCATGCATCTATTACTTTGTTTTGATACCTAATAAATTTTTGCAATAATTATGTGAGTTCTTTATGACTAATGTTGAGTCCATGGATTATATGCACTCTCACCCTTCCACCATTGCTAGCCTTTCTAGTACCGCGCAACTTTCGTCGGTGCATTAAACCCACCATCACCTTCCTCAAAACAACCACCATACCTACCTATTATGGCATTTTCATAGCCATTCCGAGATATATTGCCATGCAACTTCCACTATTCTGTTTATTATGACACGCTTCATCATTGTCATATTGCTTTGCATGATCATGTAGTTGGCATCGCATTTGTGCCAAAGCCACCTTTCATATTTTTTGTACATGTCACTCTTGATTCATTGCACATCCCGGTACACCGCCAGAGGCATTCATATAGAGTCATATTTTTGTTCTAGTATCGAGTTGTAAGTAAATAAAAGTGTGATGATCTTCATTATTAGAGCATTGTCCCATGTGAGGAAAGGATGAAGGAAGCTATGATTCCCTCACAAGTTGGGATGAGTCTCCAGACTTTACAAAAAAATAAAAGAGGCCAAAGAATCCCACAAAAAAGAGAGGCCAAAGAATCCTACCAAAAAATGAGAGAAAAGAGAGAAGGGACAATGTTACTATCATTTTTCCACACTTGTGCTTCAAAGTAGCACCATGATCTTCATGATAGAGAGTCTCCTATGTTGTCACTTTCATATACTAGTGGGAATTTTTCATTATAGAACTTGGCTTGTATATTCCAATGACAGGCTTCCTCAAATTTCCCAAGGTATTCGTGAGCAAGCGAGTAGGATGCACACCCACTTAGTTTCTTTTTGAGCTTTCATACACTTATAGGTCTAGTGCATCCATTGCATGGAAATCCCTAATCAGTCACATTGATATCTATTGATGGGCATCTCCATAGCCTGTTGATACGCCTAGTTGATGTGAGACTATCTCCTTATTTTTGTCTTCTCCACAATGATGACCCACAAGTATAGGGGGTCTATCATAGTCCTTTCGGTAAGTAAGAGTGTCGAACCCATCGAGGAGCAGAAGGAAATGACAAGTGGTTTTCGTCAAGGTATTCTTTGCAAGCAGTGAAATTATTGGTAACATATAGTTTTTTGATAAGATAAATCATAACGGGTGTTGGTGTCAAAACCAACGGATCTTGGGTAGGGGGTCCCAAACTATGCGTCTAGGATCGATGGTAACAGGAGACAGGGGACACGATGTTTACCCAGGTTCGGGCCCTCTCTATGGAGGTAATACCCTACTTCCTGGTTGATTGATCTTGATGAATATGAGTGTTACAAGAGTTGATCTACCACGAGATCGTAATGGCTAAACCCTAGAAGTCTAGCCTATGAATATGGTAATGAGTATATGTGTTGTCCCTTCCGGACTATCCCCTACGGTTTATATAGACACCGAGGGGATCTAGGGTTTACATGGAGTCGGTTACATAAGTAGGAATCTTCGGTCGCCAAGCTTTCCTTCCACACCAAGTCGAGTCCAATCCGGACACGGTGCAGTCTTCGGTCTTCATGCCTTCACAGCCCATCAGTCTGGCCCATAGATAATAGGCCGGACGCACGAGGACCCATTAGTCCAGGACTCCCGCAGTAGCCCCCGAATCAGTCTTCAATAGCAAAGTGCTCGGCACACATGTTGTCTTCGGCATTGCAAGGCGGGTTCCCCCTTCAATGGTCTCCAAGTAATGTATTCGGCCATTGACCGTAATGTTGCCTCCTTGGCTTCTGTGCGTTGAATAACCTTCATCCTCCATGTGTCGAGCGAATGTGGAAAGTCAGGGCGTTTTTTGCGAATAACACCTCATCCATGCGAGGAATTGCGCCTATTTAACGAGATTGGATCCTAGATCCATTCAGCACCACGCAGAAGAAATCCCAAAGACCGCATAGGAAAAACCATTCCCACATGGCTAGCGTCCCCAGCTCCTCCGCTCGTCCTAGCCCAGAGAAAGGCGAGTGGGAGAAGTGTTCCATGTCTTATAGCCGTTTGACGAAGTTGCAAACATAGGGATACCTTCCCCATGCAGATCTTGTCCGTGTTCGAGCGGGGCTAGCTTCCTTCAATGAAGGGACTCAGGCAGAGGACTTCCCCAATCTGTCTGGGGGAGAGCGAGTGTGTTTAGTCCCCTACCTGTTAAGAGGCATTGTATTTCCTATCCATCCGTTCCTCCGAGGGCTCCTGGAGTACTACGGCCTCCAGCTGCACAACTTCACTCCGGCTTCTATTCTGCACATTGCGGATTATGTTGCTTTATGCGAACTTTTCCTGGGCATCAAGGCTCATTTCGAGTTGTGGAGGAAGCTGTTTTGTCTCGTTCCACGTAATCATGAAGGGTCAATATTTGAAGTGGGCGGTGCCGAAGTATGGCGCGTCGCCGATACCGGATACCCATCCGGTACACCAAGGAAGGCACATGATGACTGGCCCTCCGAATGGTTTTATATAGAGGACGTTGCGCTTCCCGGCCCGGTTCGGAAGGGTCTTCCCAAATTTGCGTGCATCCCACCGAAGAAACGCCACAGTTGGCGTCCCCTAAGTCTCGAAGAGGTAGATGGCGCGGAGGTTCGTCAACTGATGAGGAGGATGAAAGAGCTCACTCAGTCCGGACTCACAATAATTGAGGTTATGGCGATTTCCATAACGCGAGGGGTTGAGCCACTCCAATACAGAGGGCTCCCAATGTGGAACTTCAATGGGGAGGACGATGCCTCTCGCTGCGGCCGGAAAGGTCCGGATACCCCTGCCGCTTTGGCTGAAACATTAGCCAAATTGTTCAAAGGGGAGGAAAAGGAATTTCTCCGCATCAAATTCAGAGATGGGTATTCTATGTAGAACCCTCCCAGCTTGGTAAGGCCCAACCCCTCTGTTTTTACTCCTTCCATCTTTGGATTGCCTTTGATAAACTTTTTAACCTTGTCTGTCTATGACAACACTGGCAAAAAGTCATCGAGGGATTTTGTAGTCCCGCCCCACAGCCAGAGGATCACAACTGGGAGCTTGATCCCGGGTTCGAAGAGGATCCGGAGATATTTGTGGTGCTTGCGGAGGGGGTATTTTACCAGACGAGCTACGATGGCACAGAGGTGGCCATCATCGCTGACTACCCCGGTCTTCTTCCAGCTTCACACGTAAGGGATCCGAACACACCTTATTCAAAAAGAGATTTCTCCTTCCTTCTTACCCACCGCACCGTCTTGTGCTCCAAAGGGGAAGGGTTAGGCGCGCCGTACTACTCCTAGGGTACCTCCGAAGAGTGTGTCCCCCATGCCGGGCGAGCCTTCCAAGAGGAAGGCAAACGAAAATACGGCCGTGCCTTCATCAAAGAGGTATGAATCTGCCAACCTGCACGTAAACAGTCACGCCCAACCATGACCTTCCTGTTATCCATGTGCCAGGAGAAAGATGCGACGGACTGTATCCGGAGGTTCGAGCAACCGTACTTCCCGCAACCAGGATTCAAATCCTACCATGAAGATGAGGGCTGATACGGAGGCGAAGCCGGACTATCCTCCAGCCGAGGACTCGGATGATGTATCTGTTACCAACTCGGAAGTGGAAAGTGCGATGTATCATCGGCGCCGCCGGGCCATTTTACAGGACCCTGGCTTTTCAGAGGAGTCCTTTAACGCCTTCAACTCGGCCGATGCGTATATCCGAGCTGCTCGAGATGGGATTAACAGGGACACAAAGAAACATTTGAAAGATGTGCAGGTAAATTTATTTTGTTTGACTATGATAACCAGTAGCCCCCAAGACTTAAAGGAGTTGAACCAACTGATTTAAGGATCAATGTGTTACCAGGTGCTTACAGAGAAGAACACCCAGCTAGCTCAGGAGCTGAAAAAGTGTCAGCGCCGGCTGCTTGCTGCCAATGCTGAACTGGAGAAATACAAGGCATCTCCCGGTAATGTTTCCTTCTATCGAAAATTCAGAATGATACACCGACAGTGCGGATCCGGGTGTTAATCATTGTGTTCGGCTGTTAGACCAAGTACAAGAGCAATTGGACGCCGCTCAAAGCAAAGAACGCGGATCCAAAAGGCAACTAGCGGCGGGCGAGTGTGTATTGACAACGGTTGTCCAAGAGAAAAAGTAACTCCAGGACTCGAACACCAAACTGGGAGAAGAACTGAAAGATGTGCGAGCTCAGCTAGCTGACTCCGTGAAGGAGAACAAGAATCTGCGAGGCGGCATATTCAGTATGTGTCCATTGTTGTTTTATAACAACTTTGGAGGTAGCGGTAGCTGATATAGCTGTAATTACATGTGTTTTGATGAACCACCCCGAAGAGGAGGTGTCCGGATCGTCGAGTGATCTTCTGCAAGGGCTATCGCAGTTGCACGAGCAAGCTCGGCAGGCGATGCTGAGTGTAGCCAAGACTTTATGGCCCTCCGACTCCCCTCCAGGAAGCATGGAGCAGCTGGTAGAGCTATTCAAGGGAGCGCGGCAGCGTATCCGGCTGTGGAAGATATCGGCATGCCGCGAGGGTGCGCGAGAGGCCTGGGCCATGGTGAAGACGCGATATACCAAGCTGGATCCTAATCACCTGGCTAGGGTCGGGCCAGTAGGGTCGTATGGGGAAGAAATTCCCGTAAGTTTGGTGTATAACCAAGTAGAGGTGGCCGCCAAATACTCCCAATAGGATTGTAAGTTAGATTGCCTATTGGAAGGTATAGAAGAGGAGGTGTTCGAGTCCAAGTGACTATGTACTTTCCTCATCTAGCCGAATTATATATCATTTGTCATGGCAGACCTTTTCGCTTCAACCTCCGGTCCCGAAGGTGCGGAGTGTTTCCGAATACCGTCGCAGCCGAATAGGCCGGGGTATGCCTGGAAAACTGCTAGGCGATGTATGCCCATGGAGACAGCCATCCAGAGACCATGCAATAAGGCCTCGTATTCGGCTGCATTATTGGAGTCTGTGTATAGTATTTGGAGAACGTACTGGACGGTGTCTCCGGTAGGGGACGTTAAGACGACACCCGCTCCTAACCCTGCCAGCATTTTGGAACCGTCGAAGTGCATGATCCAATTGGAGTATGTGTCTACTCTTTAGGGAGTTCGGCCTCTGTCCATTCGGCGATGAAGTTGGCCAGTACTTGTGAATTTGATAGCTCGGCGTGATTTGTATGTAATGTCAAATGGCAGGAGCTCAATGGCCCATTTGGCAATCCGGCCCGTAGCATCGCGGTTATTTATGATGTCGTTGAGTGGCACTTCGGAGGCCACCATGATCGAACACTCCTGGAAGTAGTGACAGAGCTTCCGGGATGCCATGAAGACCGCGTATGCTATTTTTTGATAATGAGGGTACCGGGATTTGCATGGTGTAAGGACCGTAGGGACGTCGTATACTGGCTTCTGAAGCGGGAATTTATGTCTGTCCTGCTCTCGTTCAACAACGAATACGGCGCTCACCACCTGATGTGTTGCCGATATGTATAATAACATCGGTTCGCCGGCGTTTGGTGCGACCAGGATTGGGTTACCCGCAAGAAGGATTTTTATTTCTTCCAGTCCGGCTGTTGCCGCATCCGTCCACTCAAAGTGGTTGGTTCGCAGTAAAAGCCGATAGAGTGGCAGTGCCATTTCTCCTAATCTGGAGATAAAGCGGCTTAGAGTTGCCACACAACCTGCAAGTTTTTGGACTTGTTTAAGGTCTGTTGGCTTAGCCAATTGTGACAAAGCTCGGATTTTGGCTAGGTTTGCTTCGATTCCTCCATTGGAAATGATGAAGCCCAGCAGTTTTCCGGCGGGGACGCCGAAGACACACTTTTTCGGGTTGAGCTTGATGTCATACGCCCTGAGGTTGTCGAATGTAAGACGTAAGTCGTCTATTAGTGTTTCCACGTGCTTGGTTTTGATGACGATGTCATCAACGTAAGCTTCTACTGTTTTGACGATTTGTTTCTCCAGGCATGTTTGAATCATGCATTGATATGCGGCGCCGGCGTTCTTGAGCCCGAAGGGCATGGTATTGAAGCAGAATGGCCCATATGGGGTGATAAATGCTGTTGCAGCTTGATCGTATTCCTTCATTTTGATTTGATGGTATCCGGAGTATGCATCGAGGAAACACAGTGAGTCGTGTCCTGCGGTGGTGTCAATGATTTGATCAATGCGAGGGAGGGGGAAGGGATCCTTAGGGCAGGCTTTGCTGAGGTCTTTGAAATCGATGCACATGCGCTAGGATTTGTCCTTCTTTGGTACCATCACCAGGTTTGCCAGCCAGTCCGGATGTTTGATTTCTCTAATGAATCCAGCCTCGATGAGTTTGGCCAGCTCCTCCCCCATGGCATGTCGCTTGGGTTCGGAAAAGCGCCGAAGTGCTTGCTTAACTAGTTTAAAGCCCTTTAATATATTGAGGCTATGTTCGGCCAGCTTGCGTGGGATCCCTCGCATATCCGAAGGGTGCTAGGCAAATATGTCCCAGTTTTCATGCAGGAATTCTCGTAGTGCGGTGTCAACTGCTAGGTTTAGTTGAGCTCCGATGGATGCCGTCTTCTTGGGGTCCGTTGGGTGGACCTGAAATTAGATTATTTCTTCTGCTGGTTTAAATGAGGTGGCTTTGGGTCGTTTGTCGAGGATCACATCGTCCCTATCCACTGTAGAGCATAGCACGGTTAACTCCTCGGCTGCGAGGGCTTCGGATAGTGCCTCCAAGGCCAGGGATGCGGTTTTGTTTTCAGCGCGGAGTGTTGTGTCCGGGTCACTGGCGAGAGTGATTATACCATTTGGTCCGGGCATTTTGAGCTTCATATATCCGTAGTGAGGTATAGCTTGGAAGCATGTAAAAGCATGCCGCCTCAACAGGGCATGATATCCGCTGCTGAAAGGGGCCACTTGGAAGGACCCCGACCTAACCAGTTGTCCGGGGTTCGACGACCTTCCGGAGTGGACAGTCCGGGTTCCGGAACATCTTCTGATTGTTTGGAGCCACCATCCGAGGCTATGTTCGGAGGGCTGGTTGCGTCTTTTCGCGGGTGAGTATCCGGCTCTTTATGAACGGCGACCCGAACATAGTCCATCTTCGATATAGAAGAAGACTCGCCGTCCTGCTCCAGGAGTGCCGCGATCCGATGAGTGCCAAGTGGAGCTTCGGTTTCTCCCTGATCGGTTTTAGGCCCGATCTGATCGTAATCTGTGATGATTCCCAAAGCGGCAATGCGATCTAGGAGCTCGTTTAAGGACGAAAGATCGACCAGATCCATCTGCTTGGAGTGCTCGGAGTTTATGTGAAGGGGATTTTTGATGGCCCGAGAGGTCATCATAGGCTCTGCGGCCGAACGGGCGATCATAGTAAAGTCGCCCAGCCGGAGGGTTTGGCCCGGGGCCAAAACTACCCCTGCGGTGATGTTCCCTCCAACGACAAGGTGAGCCATCGAGCCATTCATCGACGACACGGTGGAACTCTCAATGAAAGCACCAATGTCAGTGTCAAAACCGGCGGATCTCGAGTAGGGGGCCCCGAACTGTGCATCTAGGATCGATGGTAGCAGGAGACAGGGGAGACGATGTTTACCCAGGTTCGGGCCCTCTCTATGGAGGTAATACCCTACTTCCTGCTTGATTGATCTTGATGAATATGAGTGTTACAAGAGTTGATCTACCACGAGATCGAATGGCTAAACCCTAGAAGTCTAGCCTATGATTATGGTAATGAGTATATGTGTTGTCCCTTCCGGACTATCCCTTACGATTTATATAGACGCCGAGGGGATCTAGGGTTTACATGGAGTCGGTTACATAAGAAGGAATCTTCGGTCGCCAAGCTTGCCTTCCACGCCAAGTAGAGTCCAATCCGGACACGGTGCAGTCTTCGGTCTTCATGTCTTCACAGCCATGCCCAAGGACCCCTTAGTCCAGGGCTCCCTCAACTGGTAACAAGTAATAAAAGTAAACAAGGTGCAACAAGGTGTCCCAATCCTTTTTGTAGCAAAGGACAAGCCTGGACGAACTCTTATATAAATCAAAGCACTCCCAAGGACACATGGGAATTGTTGTCAAGTTAGTTTTCATCATGCTCATATGATTCACGTTTGTTACTTTAATAATTTGATATGTGGGTGGGCCGGTGCTTGGGTGATGCCCTTCCTTGGACAACCCTCCCACTTATGATTAACCCCTCTTGCAAGCATCCGCAACTACAAAAGAAGAATTAAGGTAAACCAAACCATATCATGAAACATATGGATCCAGATCAGCCCCTTACGAAGCAACCCATAAACTAGGGTTTAAGCTTTTGTCACTCTAGGAACCCATCATCTACTTATTACTTCCCAATGCCTTCCCCTATGCCCAAATAATGGTGAAGTGTCATGTAGTCGATGTTCACATAACACCACTAGAGGAGAGACAACACACATCTCATCAAAATATCAAACAAATACCAAATTCACATGATTACTTATAACAAGACTTCTCCTACGCATGTCCTCAGGAACAAACGTAAATACTCACAAAGCATATTCATAATCAAGATCAGAGGAGTATTAATTATCATTAAGGATCTGAAAATATAATCTTCCATCGGATAAACCAACTAGCATCAACGACAAGGAGTAATCAACACTACTAGCAACCCACAGGTACCAATCTGAGGTTTTGGGACCAAGATCGAATAATACAAGATATGAACTAGGGTTTGGGAGGAGATGGAGCTGGTGAAGATGTTGATGGAGATTGACCCCCACTAGTGCAGAACCGGGCAATAGCACCGGTTCGTAAGGCCCTTTAGTGCCGGTTTAGGAACCGACACTTAAGTTTCGGCACTAAAGCCCCCCCCCTTTAGTACCGGTTCAGCACGAACCGGTGCTAAAGGGCAACCACGTGGCACGAGCCAGCTCCGGGGGCCGGGAGCCCTTTAGTACCGGTTGGTAACACCAACCGGTACTAAAATGTTTGGGGGTTTTTTGGTTTTATGATTTCTTTTTCATTTAATTTTGTGTTTCCCATTTTAATTCTTTTTCATTTGCTGGTATTTTACGGTACTACACATTGTACACGTTATGCATATATATATAAATAGAATTTCTAGTAGAACCAATCATATATATATCATCAATGTCTCACAAACCATATTAATTCACACATACACACATGTATAGCTATATACAATTTCTCCTACATATGCATGTTGCCTTCGGAGCCAGTGGCATTAGCCTAATTGGTTCCTTCGGAGCACGATGACAATTGGAAGTGGTTCATGGGGGCGGTAGCAAGTAATAGTATTCTCCTTTCGGATTTATGACCTGGTCGAGCAAAAATCCCGCTATTTCCTCTTGAAGTGCTTCTATGCGCTCCGTTTCTAGGAGCTTGTCCCGCACCTCTTTGAACTGTTAAGAAGGAGATCAATATGCATGTGTATTAGTTGTGTGACTAGATATCGATAATGGTGTAAAAATTGTGAATAGTGTTCTAACAAGCGTACCCATTCCTGTCTTTGAGATCTGCTCCTTTCGGACGCCATCATGCGAATGTTCTCGCAAACGCAGAATGCACACAGATCAGTCCCCTGCGCCTGCTTCAGGGCCTTTATTACGAGAATGGAATTTAATTTGATCAAATAATAATTAATCAAGCACAATAATCTGGCCACCGTCTTCAATGAGTGCGGGAGGACAACGGCCTGGCCCGCGTCCCACTTCTCCATCGA
Organism: Triticum dicoccoides; assembly: GCF_002162155.2. Taxonomy (NCBI): domain Eukaryota; kingdom Viridiplantae; phylum Streptophyta; class Magnoliopsida; order Poales; family Poaceae; genus Triticum; species Triticum dicoccoides. The sequence goes on from NC_041388.1 coordinate 584,042,988, forward strand.
CAGGATAGCAATGGAGGTCCCATGTTTTACTGATGCCTTGTGGGCGGGTCTGGTTCCCCCCTTCTATGATTTCTTCAATGCCGTGCTCTCCCATTATTAGATCCACATGATGCATCTAAGTCCTGAGTCCATCACCCTCCTTTTGGTCTTCGCCTTCGTTTGCGAAGCCATGGTGGGCATCCCTCCTTCGGTCGCATTGCTGCGCCACTTCTTCTAGCTGCACCTTGTCGACCCTCCCAATGCTGGGCGTGCACGAGCTTTGCTGCCGAGCCTGAGATTGAGGCCTCTGGGATTGACTTCAAACTCCCCCTGCCCGCGGTTGGGTTCCGTGAGCGGTGGTTGTATGTGGACGCAGGGGTGCCCAGCCCCCTGCTATCGGAGCCGACCTCGCCTGCCGTCCCCAATTTGGGTTGGGGCCAGGAGACGCTCAAGAGCCCCCGACTCGTCTTTGTCTGGAGCCGCTTCGCGCTCCTGAGGAAGCTCGGCGTGACAGTGCCTAAGGTGGTGAAGGAGTTTCTATTATGCCGTGTCGCTCCCCTTCAATGCTACTCTCGCCGGATGTGGGCCTTCCGTGGGCGCAAGGATAGCATGAGGCTCCAGGAAGAGGACCTGGCTCCCGCGGTGCTGAAGTCGACGCTCTTGACCTTGGCTGGGGACCCCAATCCCAGCAACGTCCGGTAGGGAGGGGACTTGTTGTATCTCCGCCAGAGCAGGGCTGACTTCATGAAGCAGATGCCCGTCTTTGATGAGTGGGGGCTGCGCCTCGCCGGCCTCCTGGGACCTCGCGAAAACCCAATGGTGGTGACTGCCCTTCCAATCGGCCAAGGCGACTCCTCCTCAAGTGGCGGGGCAGGGAGGCAGGGGGCGCCGGAGGCCGAGGGGGCTCCTGATGAGGTGGCAGCGCCGGGTGATGCTCGCGAGGGGACAGCTCCTGGAACCCGTGCCGCTGTGGCTGAAGGTGGCAAGCAGCCGCTCCCAGCGCCCGGGGTTGAGGCCTCGGAGGCCCCAGCCGCGTCTTCTGGCGAGGTGACGGACGGCGCGCGCCAGGCAGGTGCCCCTGACGCAGATCGCTCTGATGCTCCGCCCTCGCCGCAGGTTGATCCTTGCGCCCTTCTCTTGGGCCGCTTCCGCGTGGACTTTGAGGCCCTCCGGAGGAAAAGGGAGGCCATGGGTGACGACTTCCCTTGTCGCGTGCTGAAGCGCAGGAAGTACTTCGCCACTGACGAGTAAGTCTCCTTCATCTCTGGCTCCTGACCCTCTTGTTGCTTTCACTGATCCTTGCTCCACAGGCCCCTCCCGGCGGAGCTTGAGGAAGTAGCAGAGGTGCCGCCTCCTTTGGCTTCGCCCCCTCTACCATCCTCAAATGCCCCGAGCAGTTCTGCCCTTGTGGTGAGGGCGTCTGAAGGGGTGGACCATCCCGAGGTGCACCGCAGCCCTTCATTCCCTGCGATTTTCCTTCATGGGCCCTCTCAGGGAATAGCCAGTCTGCCGTGGGCTTCCTATCTGGTCAGGGACTGCTGGTTGAGGCGCCTCCTGCGCCCCTCATCTGGAGACGGGCTGGCCCTAGGCCGGGCTTCTGATGCGGCGCGCCCGGCCGTCGCGAGGGCGCCAGCCCCTAGCCCCCTGCCCGGAGGAGGAATGATGATTCGTGGCCCCCGGCGCTTGCTTGGGGCGGATGATGGTGTAGAAGACGTGCTTGAGCGCGCCCGGGAGCGCCGCGCTCGCCGCCAAGGGTTCCTTCGAAGAGCGGCCGACGCGGTGAACTTGCTTGGGGAGGATCTTGCTGATGAAGACGCACGCCTGGAGGCCGAGGGCCTGCGCCTGGCTGCAGGGAGGTGCGAGCTGGAGGCCGCCATCGCCCTCGCGTGTCGTCAGCGTGACCTTGACGATGAAGAGGCGAAGGCGTCGCTGGAGGCCTCTCGAGTGGCCCGATCCCAGGCCACCGAGGAGGCCCGGAGAGCTGACCGGTGGCGAGAGGCGGCGGAGGAGCGGGCTCGCGAGCTCCTGGCCCGGTGCCACTCACTGGAGGAGCAAGTGGAGCTGCGCGAGCTGGCCCTTGCGTCGATGCGGGTGGCCTCCGGCGACCCAGCTGAGCTCCAGAGGCGCGAAGAAGCATTGATGCTGGAAGCCGCCGAACGCACTCGCGAGTACGAGCGGCTGGAGACGAGGGAGTGCTTGGTGACGCAGGCGGAGGATGATGTCGCCGCACGGGAGGCTTGTGTCCTGGAGGAGGTCGGTCGTCGGGTGGCGATGGCGCGCCAAGACCTCGAGCGCAAGTTCGGGAAGAGACTGGAGTTGATCCGGGTCGAAGCTGAAGGGAGGACCGCAGCCTTGAGGGTCAAGCGGGAGGAGGCGACGCGGCTGGCCAACGCCTCCTGAGCCGCCCTTGAGGTAGCACAAGGGGAGTTGGCCACCTCCCAGGCCGAGATGCTCCGTCTTCGTCAGCGGGTGGAGGAGGCTGAGGGCGTCGCGCGCTGGAACACGGACGAGATATGTCAGCGGCAGGTCCTGGAGCACATGCACGGTCCCATGCTCGCCACGCTCCAGGAGAGAGCTAGCGCGGCCTTGGGCAACATCTGTGAGGCGGTTGTTGGCGAGCCGCACACAGCCAACTATGCTGGCAACCTTCAGTTCTTCACGACCGTGGTGACGCAGCTGGAGGCGCGTTCGGCAAGGGCCGATAGGTTGGTGGAAGAGAGGAGCCGCGCGCTGCTCGGGCGCGCCTTCTCCCGTGTCTTCAGCCATCTCCTGAACATGGATTCCCGCTTCGATTTTGACGCTGTCATCGCCCCAGTTCCCTAGGCCGTCCGAGGGGACCTGGCGCACTGGGTGGAAGACAACGTGGATGCCCTTGTTAGGGCCTTCGCTTCGGACAACGACGACGTGATCATGGGTGCTGACGAGGGCGGCGCGACGAGCGGCCCTGACGCAGCTGGCGGCGACGCAGACGACGATGGCGAATTCGGCGACCCCAGCGAAGGCTCGGGAGGTGCTTCCGGGGACGCATTGGGGGATTGGTCCGACTGAGTGTGTATCGCTCCTTTCTTTTTTTGTTTACCCTGCATGAATAGAACTCAGGTTTTTGACCTGATGGCTATGAGAGCATTTTGGGAGGGGAAGCCCCTCATGTAGAACCTGTGTTCGTCGTATCAGTAGTTGTCATATAGCACGAGCGCCCGCGCTGGGCGGTTGGCAGGTTTACCTTTGTTTCGCGCAAGCCCCGAAGCAGCCTGTGGGAGGGCGTGATGCCCTTGGTGTTCTTTAGTTGAATCCGTTGGGTACGAGAGTGTCGCTGGCGGGGGGCTTCACAAGCGTTGGCCTTCTTCACAGGCTCTGGGCCTTTTTTTGAATGCGAGAGCTTCACAGGCACTCGCCTTGCTTCACAGGCTCTAGGCCTTTTCCAGAATGCGATAGCTTCACAGGCACTCGCCTTGCTTCACAAGCTCTAGGCCTTTTCCTGAGCGCGAGAGCTTCACAGGCACTCGACTTGCTTCACAGGCTCTGGGCCTTTTCCTGAGCGCGAGAGCTTCACAGGCACTCGCCTTGCTTCATAGGCTCTGGGTCTTTTCCAGAACGTGATAGCTTCGCAGGCACTC
>NC_041388.1:584046903-584082500 GCF_002162155.2 Triticum dicoccoides
TTGCTTCAAAGGCTCTGGGCCTTTTCCTGAGCGCGAGAGCTTCACAGGCACTCGCCTTGCTTCATAGGCTCTAGGCCTTTTCCTGAGCGCGAGAGCTTCAGAGGCACTCGCCTTGCTTCACAGGCTCTGGGCCTTTTCCAGAACGCGATAGCTTCACAGGCACTCGCCTTGCTTCACAGGCTCTGGGCCTTTTCCTGAGCGCGAGAGCTTCACAGGCACTCGCCTTGCTTCATAGGCTCTGGGCCTTTTCCAAACAGGGCAACCTCCGCAGGCACCCGAAGGTCCTCCCGAGAGGGAGCAACGGCAGCAATTTGGGTTGCGCACGAGCCAGGCCTGACCGGACTCGCGAGGGGCTCGCGAGGGGAGGCAGTTGTGGCGAAGCGGTAACCAGAACGCGAGAAACGGCTCGAGCGAGAATAAGCAGCCCTTCCCCGAACACACGCAAATCTCAAATTCGAATCCAACTTAAATCCAGCGGGGGAAAAGCTACAGCCAAAGGGAAAGGCAATGAAAAGCAGACAAAAGGCCGTGTCCGGCACCTAATCTAGTCTTGGACGTCTTCTCACTAGCGCGGAGCTAAGTGCTGTCCACTGGGTGTGGGAGGGAGCCCCAGGGCCTGAGGCCGGCACCCCTGAGACTCCGGGGCGTGTACAGCCCCACTCATTATTACGTGAGAGTGTCATGGGGCAGCGAGCTTCACAGGCACCGGGCCTTCTTCACAAGTACTGGCCTTGCTTCATATCGCCAGACGAGGGCCCCGTCTTGCGCCACACTCTAGTGCCATCAGCAACGACCGGAACCCAGGACGCCGCCCGATGGGGTAGAGCGGTCTCCAGCGGTTCCCCCGACGACCACGGGTCCTCTGCCAGGGGCAGGCCCTGAGGCACCTCCCCAGCAGAGGGCCTACCTCCTGAGAACGCCTTGCTCCGAACGCCGCGGTGGTGATGTCGGATCTCGGCCCCTCTCCTGCAGCCCCTTGCGCCCTCCTCCCGAGGGGTAGGAGACTGTGGGAGCGGGGCAGCTGCTTGCCGCGGCGACCTGCACCTCCTGCGATCCATGGTTAGCGTATACCTTCCCCTGAAGAGTTAGCAGTGCCCGATAATCGATGCCTCCAGCATGGCCAGCGGGTCCGTCCTGGGGCTCCTGGAAGGGCTCAGCTTCCATTGCCTCGTCACCCCAGCTTGGGCCGAGGAGCGAGCCTTGTCCGTTCTCGTGAGGGTGTCCTTGGTCCATCATGAGGGGCACGTATTCCTCCATTGCCGTCATCCCGAGTGCCACGCCGTGATGCCCCGCATGCCACGCGGTCCCACCTGTCATGCCTACTGCGGGGTGGCAACGCGGCCACCCTCCGGGGCTGCGGGTCGCGTTGAGTCCTTCTTCTTCGCGGGCCGGGGGCGGGGGCAGCGCCACCGCCGGTCCGGTGCTGACAGCTTTGCTGGCGTCGGAGTAGCCTTGGAGTCCGTGGGCGCGTGCCGAGCCCCCGCGTGGGTCGCCCTGGGCTTAGATGGGAACTGGGTGGAGAAGGGGTGAGCCCCCGAGGCGGCGAAGCCCAGGAGCTCCGCCACTCGCTCCAGCAGCACGTCATGGCCGCCCTCCACCAGTCTGCACCGCAGCAGCTCTCGGGCCACCGTGAGCGCGGCCCACGAGTTCGCCTGCTCCCGGCAGGTGTAGGGTGTCGTGGTCGCGGCGTGATTGGAGGCCCTTGCTGCCGACCGTGCCTGCCGCGGCGTAAGAGTTGTCGAAGTCTGTCCGCGTCGCCCGCGGACCGCGAGCTGCCTGGGGCACGGGGTCGCCCGAGGCGAGCGGTTCCGCGTGGTCGAGCCACACAGCCCATGGGTCAGGGTTGCCCTCCTCGTCACCGGGCATGGTGATGACGACGCGACGGGGCGCGGAGTGGTGGAAGACGAATTCCGGCGCACCCCTACCAGGCGCGCCAAATGTCGGATTTCGGGTTCCGGCAGACCCTTAAGGTTCGAACACTGGGGTGCGCGCGAAGATTACGCCTTCTACCTCCCCGTCTCGCAAAGATCTAAACTACTAAAAGAACTGCACAAGGGACACAAGATTTATACTGGTTCGGGCCACCGTTGTGGTGTAATACCCTACTCCAGTGTGTGGTTGGTGGATTGCCTCCTGGGGCTGATGATGATAACAATACAAGGAAGAATAGCCTCGCGAGGGCCTGTTCTTGGCTGGGGCGATGAACTGCTAGGAGGAGTTCAGCCACCCTTCTCTCTCTCACTCACTCTCTCTGCTTGCGAACCGAACGAATGAACCCCACCGAACCGAACCCCCTTGCTATGTGGGTGGCTGGTCCTATTTATAGAGGCCCTGGTCCTCTTCCCAAATATCGAGCGGGAAGGGAGCCAACAATGGCGGGCTAATTTGAAGGGGGACAACAAGTATCAACTATCCTGACAAAAGCAGTCTTCGCCTACGCAAAGCTCTGGTGATGACGCCGTCCTGGGCTCCATAGTGACCTCCATCTCGTAGTCCTCCTGGTCTTGGTCTCGTTGCATCGAAACGGCAACCTTTGCCTGATGCCTCGGTACTCCGCAGCTACGCTTGCCCCCTTTGCACCAAAGAGGAAAGAAGGACGCTGCGCGCAATGGCGCCCGCCTGGCGCCCTAAGTCGTCATGGCTTGCGTCACGGGCACCTCGCGAGGTACCCCGCCTTGATCTCTCTGCCTCCTCGTGAGCCAGCCTGACGAGGCCGTGCCTGAGGAAGCTCTGTGTCATCCGCCTCACAAGGCTTGGCCCCTCGCGAGGGTCTTGAGTCTTGTGCTGATGAAGATGGGCCATGCTGGGCCTCCTTTGAGCCACGCCGCAGGCCGCAGGCAGGCAAGTCTGGGGACCCCTATTCCCAGAACGCCGACAAATACTCTTGTCAAGTTTTAATAAAAATTGCATAAACTTGTTCATGTCATCTGCATCATGATAACAACAATTAAAATGTTTAAATTGTTGTTGCATTAAATTACTAAGGCATATGGGGATTTATCGGATTTGTTATTTATTATGTCCGGCCCCATTTAAATTGTTTAGATGATATAGTTTTGTTATGCTTCAGCTCTTACCATGTTTAACAACATTTAATATTGTTGGGTACATAAACGAGATCGAACTAAATAAGTCATGTGGTGTTTTCTTCAATATGCAACTCCGTTGCATATTGTGCTCCACTTAATTTGTAGGGTTGCTTGTGCACTTTGCCATGCCATGCTTCATTAAACCGGACATGCATCATACTTGATTGTGCATCATGCCATGTTTATGTGTTGGTTGTTTACTATGTTGTTTGCTTCTTTCCGGTGTTGTTTCTTCGGTTGGTTCCGATAACGTCGCGTTTGTGAGGAACCGTTTGGCTACGTCCATTTGTCTTCTTCATGGACTCGTTCTTCTTCCTTGTGGGATCTTAGGCAAGATGACCATACCCTCGAAATCACTTCTATCTTTGCTTGCTAGATGCTCGCTCTTTTGCTATGCCTATGCTGCGATACCTACCACTTGCTTATCATGCCTCCCATATTGTTAAACCAAGCCTCTAACCCACCTTGTCCTAGCAAACAGTTGTTTGGCTATGTTACCGCTTTGCTCAGCCCCTCTTATAGCGTTGTTAGTTGCAGGTGAAGATTGAAGTTTGTTCCTTGTTGGAACATGGAGATGTTGTTCCTTGTTGGAACATGTTTACTTGTTGGGATATCACAATATATCTTATTTAATTAATGCATCTATATACTTGGTAAAGGGTGGAAGGCTCGGCCTTATGCCTGGTGTTTTGTTCCACTCTTGCCGCCCTAGTTTTCTGTCATATCGGTGTTATGTTCCCGGATTTTGCGTTCCTTACGCGGTTGGGTTATAATGGGAACCCCTTGACAGTTCGCTTTGAATAAAACTCCTCCAGCAAGGCCCAACCTTGGTTTTACCATTCGCCACCTAGACTCTTTTTCCCTTGGGTTAGGCCAGCCCAAGGGTCATCTTTATTTTAACCCCCCTGGGCCAGTGCTTGTCTAAGTGTTGGTCCGAAATGGGCAGCCTGCGGGGCCACCTCGGGGAAACTTGAGGGCTGGTTTTACTCGTAGCTTGACATATCCGGTGTTGCCCTGAGAACGAGATATGTGCAGCTCCCATCAGGATGTCGGCACATCGGGCGGCTTTGCTGGACTTGTTTTACCATTGTCGAGGATGTCTTGTAACCGGGATTCCGAGTCTGATCGGGTCTTCCCGCTAGAGGGAATATTCTTCGTTGACCGTGAGAGCTTGTGATGGGATAAGTTGGGACACCCCTGCAGGGATTTGAACTTTTGAAAGCCGTGCACGCAGTTATGGGCAGATGGGAATTTGTTAATGTCCGATTGCATAAAACCTGAAGTTGACCTTAATTAAAATGCATCAACTGCATGTGTAACCGTGATGGTCTCTTTCCGGCGGAGTCCGAAAAGTGAACACGGTGTTGGAGTTATGCTTGACGTAGGTTGTTCTAGGATCACTTCTTGATCATAGATTCTCGACCGTGCTTCGCTTTCTCTTCTCGCTCTCATTTGCGTATGTTAGCCACCATATATGCTAGTTGCTTGCTGCAGCTCCACCTCATACCTTTTACCTTACCCATAAGCTTAAATAGTCTTGATCGCGAGGGTGCGAGAGTCCCCGTGGCTCACAGATACTTTCAAAACCAGTTTGCAGGTGCTGATGTTACCAAGCAGGTGACGCAACCAAGCTCAAGGAGGAGCTCGATGAAGATCTTTTCCTTTGTGTTGTTTCGTTCTAGTTGATCAGTAGTGGAGCCCAGTTGGGGTCGATCGGGGATCTGTGTAACATTTGGGGTAGTCTTCTTTTATTTTGGTTCCGTAGTCGGACCTTGTGTGTATCTGGGTGATGTAATGCTTTATTCATGTAATTGTGTGAAGTGGCGATTGTAAGCCAACTATGTATCTCTTTCCCTTATGTATTACATGGGTTGTGTGAAGATTACCTCACTTGCGACATTGCTTTCAATGCGGTTATGCCTCTAAGTCGTGCTTCGACACGTGGGAGATATAGCCGCATCGAGGGCGTTACAATACCTCATACTTCAATTGAAGCTGCTTGACCATCTCAATCTCAAAATCACGACTGGAGTGTACATGACTGAGATAGCCGGATAAGATATCACTGTCATTAATACGGTCATAGTTGGCAACATCAAGACGAACCTTCCGCCTCTCCAAAGCTTCTTGCTTAGCTGTGCACCATGCCAATACCGTCGGGTTCCCCGGCTCAACAAAGCGGCTCCCGGTAATTTGAACATCTTGAACACGGGGAGACGGTGGGTCGGTTGAGCTTGATGGACCAGCTACAGAAGGGTTAATAGTGGTCTTGACAAGGGATGGCTCTGGAGGATTTGCTTCATGGACAATAGGCGGGTCTTCTGGGGCGACAGTTAATGGAGAAGGTGGCCTAGCCGGCTCAGGTGCCAGTACTGGCGGGTCTTCCACTGGTTTTGTTGCCTTCGCTTTCTTGGACTTAGCCTGGCCGCTAAAGAAAAATGTTGCAGGATAGTCAGCATTAAGATTACGATTGATCAAACTCGGAAGAAAAGAGGATTTTTAATTACCCAGGAGCAGTCTTGAAAGCTGGAAATTGTGTTTGTGATGAGTCGCCCGAGGAACGAGACACCTCCTAAAAAGGTAAATGAAAGGAGTTAAAGGAAATACAAGGAGCAGGATTCATTAAAACAAAGGTAAGGAAAGTAATAAGTAAACCTCGTTCGGACGTTTCCGAGGGGTCTGTTCAGGGATGACATCCGGCTCATCTTCAATCTCAACTTCACGACGGCTTTCATGCTGCTGCTTTTTCAAATGAAAGTTGAGATCCAAGTGAGCTAAGGGGTTAGAAAACCTTACTTTACGGATCACTCGTCGAACTTGGTGTCTTGGTAAGGGCTCTGAGTCGGAGGAAATGATAGTTACATCTGCTTCCCCGGCTTGATTAGCCCCAGTGTCATCCTGGTAAGGATAAGTATAATAAGATTGTTAAAAAATTGGCCAAGGGAATCAAGGGCTACCTCTGAGTCAGACGAGTCATCAAGCTTCATTAAATCTTCAGCAGTAGTTTTCTTCTTCTTTGATTTCCGGGTCGTCTTCTTGGTGTTCATAGCGGCGGCTTTCACCTTCTTGGCAGCTTCGTGGTCATATTTCACCTTTGAGAAGTCAGAATTGGCCTGTAAAGACAAGAGGAAAGATCAGTATTAAGTACTAATAGCTGGGCAAAACACGAAGAAACAGATATCAGAATGTACTTACTTCTGGCACCGGATTAATATTGCAGAAGGGACTTAACCCAACAATACTGCAATCTTCGTACTTCCCATTTACCAAAAGGGTTGACATCAAAACAATGTCTTCTTCGGTGAGTTCAACTGGGCTGTGATGAAGAGGGTTGTCCAGGCTTCCGTCATATTCATACATCAGTTGAGATCGACGACTTAATGGAATAACCCACCATGAGATCCAGCAACGGGTCAGATCTACTCCGGTTAAACCATTACCCAACAAGCCGTTGATTCTTCTAATGGAGGGAAGAAGCTTCCTACATTCAGCGATGGTAAGCTTATCCGGAAGGGTGAACTTGGAGTCAAGACGACTAGGGCGGTAACCCGGCAGAGGCTTCTCATTTGCTGGAGAAGTATCCTGACAATAAAACTAAGTTTGGTTCCAGTCGATGTCTTTGATGGCATGATGAACAAGGGACTGGAAAAGGAAAATTAAAGTGTCGGGTCAATTAACAGTTAAAGGTTGAAATTGTAAAACAAGTAACGGCAGCTTAACTAAGGGCTAATGGCATATAAGGAAAAGAAAGCCGGAATGGTAAGCCGCCATGACTACAGAATTTTTCAGAAAGCAGATTCAACTAAGTTTCGGCATAAACAAGTTTCACCAAGCTATCATTATCATTTTGGATCAAAAGGCTGTTTCAAAAAGGAAAATATTCTAGACATAAAAACCTAGTACAGATGAATTCTTCGACTGTAAAGAAGCATCTATACAGGCAAAAGGGATCTACTGATATCAAAAATGAATGCCAAAACAACTACCGCGTGAGTTATATCTCTTCTTTGGATCGAAAGAAGTTGCGGAGAAGATCTACAAGATGATCCATGGCGAACAAGAAAAGAACACTGAAGAAATTTCAAACCTAGAACAGATCTAGGTGCGTGAGAGAGAAGAAAACTTACAAGATGCAGGCCTGCCGCGAAGAGTCGTTGCGTTCTCTGGTCGGACTCAAGGTAATGCAGCGGCCAAGCTTGACGACAATGATGAGAGTTGCGGCGGCGGTGGAGCTCGAGCAGCGACGGAGGTTGCGAGAGGAAGAAGATGAGGAAGAAAGGAGAATGGGAAGGACTGGCCGCGTGCCTATTTATAAGGGCAGATGCGAACAGGCAGGCATGAAAATCAAGGAGACCCAATAATAATTATCCAACTGAACAGACGCCTCGATTCTTGTAAGGCATTAAAAAAAGAAAGATCCGTTGTAAGATGACGTCATGAAGGTTTTTTGTGTTTTCAAAAGATGATGTCACGGCGGGTTACAAAAGTTTTCAGACCGAGGATGGATTCCGACTAAGTATTGAAGATTGACAAGGAACAAAGTTCAAAGTCAATCTGGGGCCTAACGTTGGGGATATTACTATCAGTTGAGACCCGCCCAGGAGGGGCCGGGTCAGCTTCGATGGCGGGTTACGCAAGAAGCTCAGTAAACATCCAATTTTGTAGTTTATTAAGTCTTATAGAAGGCCCAAAGGCCTGGGGCCGGCTTGAGGCGCGATATTGTAAGTAAACCGCCATGTGTAAGGAAATACTTGTACAGAAAGACATGTAAAGAAAGTCACCAAGCCGAACACGATTATGAGCCGGCCGGGACTCTGTAGGCCACCTAGCGTCAACCCGTGTATATAAGGGGACGACCCGGTGGCGGTTTAGGGCAAGAAACAACCAAGTCGATAACCAAGCCGACGAGTTGAGCCTCTTGGAAGTCAAAACCCCGGCAATACCAATCCCAACTAGACGTAGGCTTTTACCTTCATCGTAAGGGGCCGAACTAGTATAAACCTCTCTCGTGTCCTTTATCCCGATTAACCACTTTAAGCTTCCTAGTGTGATCGCCCTACGACTAAGTCCTTGCTCTAGGACATCTGCCGTGTCAACTCCACGACAACCTCTTTTAAACCAGCCGATGAAATAGTCAAATTCCAGGTCCATCCGATGGACCCCACAAAAACAGCATATATCGGGGCACAGTTAAACCCCGCTGTGGACGCCGCACTACGGGAGTTCCTGCGCGAGAATTGGGACATATTCGTCTGGCATCCTTCAGACATGCCAGGAATCCCACGCAGGCTGGCCGAGCATAGCCTTAACATCCTAAAGGGATTCAAGCCGGTCAAGCAGACTCTTCGGCGTTTCTCCGAACCTAAGAGACAAGCCATGGGAGAGGAGCTAGCCAAGTTCCTGGAGGCCAGATTCATTAGAGAAATAAAGCATCCGGACTGGCTAGCAAACCTGGTGATGGTACCAAAGAAGGACAAATCCTGGCGCCTATGCGTCGACTTCAAGGACCTTAATAAGGCTTGCCCAAAGGATCCCTTCCCCTCCCTCGCATCGATCAAATTATCGACGCCACCGCAGGACACGACTCATTGTGCTTCCTCGATGCATACTCCGGTTATGACCAAATTAAGATGGCGTAGTCCGATCAAGCCGCAATAGCATTTATCACTCCATACGGGCCCTTCTGTTTTAACACAATGCCCTTCGGGCTCAAAAACACCGGCGCAACATATCAGCGCATGATTCAGACATGTCTAGAAAAGCAGATCGACAAAACAGTGGAGACATATGTAGACAATGTGGTCGTTCAAACCAGACACGTCGACTCCATAATAGATGACTTGATGCTCACGTTCGACAATCTCCGAACATACGACATTACGCTCAATCCGGAAAAAATGTGTTTTCGGCTTACCCGCCGGAAAGCTCCTGGGCTTCATCGTCTCTAGTAGAGGAAATAAAGAAAATCCGGCTAAAATCCGATCTCTGTCGCAGTTGGCTATCCCAACTGACCTCAAGCAAATCCAGAAGTTAACTGGATGTGTGGCGGCCTTAAGCCACTTTATCTCCCGATTAGGAGAAAAGGCACTCCCCCTTTATCGCCTTCTTCGGCGCACCGAACACTTCGAGTGGACGGACGCAGCCACGGTCGGATTGGAAGAAATAAAAGCCATCCTAGCCACCAACCCAATCTTGGCCGCGCGAAATGTCGGCGAACCAATGTTGTTATATATAGCGGCAACTCACCAAGTTGTAAGCGCAGTGCTCGTCGTCGAACGAGAGACAGACGGACATAAATTCCCACTTCAAAAGCCAGTATATTATGTATCCACTATCCTCACTCCATGCAAATCACGATACCCACATTATCAAAAGATAGCATACGCGGTATTCATGGCATCCCGGAAATTACGACACTACTTTCAAGAGTGTTCAATTACGGTGGCCTCAGAAGTACCACTCAACGACATAATAAACAACCACGATGCCACGGGCCGGATTGCCAAATGGGCTATCGATATCCTCCCGTTTGACATAACATATAGACCACGGCAAGCCATTAAGTCGCAAGTACTGGCCAATTTCGTCGCCGAGTGGACAGAAGCCGAACTCCCTAAAGAGTACGGCGCGTACTCCAATTGGATCATGCACTTTGACGGCTCTAAAATGCTGGTTGGTCTGGGGGCTGGCGTCGTGCTGACGTCCCCCATCGGAGATACAGTCCAACACGTACTCCAAATACTATACACGGACTCCAACAACGCAGCCGAATACGAGGCCCTATTACACGGTCTCCGGATGGCAGTTTCCATGGGCATTCAATGCCTGGAGGTGCGTGGGGACTCGAACCTCGCAATATCTCAAATAAATGGAGACTTCGATGCCAAGGATCCGAAAATGGCGGCATATCGCAACGCCGTCCTCAAAATGTCAGCTTGGTTCGAGGGGCTTGAATTCCACCATGTGGCTCGGGAAAACAATCAGGCGGCGGATATCCTCGCCTGTATCGGCGCTAAGCGTGATCCTGTCCCACCTAACATCTTCTTGGAAAGACTGTTTAAGCCATCCATGGTATGGGGAGGGGACACGGTAACAATATTCCGGACCCGGCCACAACACCAAATACCGAACACTCTGACACAATCGGAGGCTCCGGCATCGAAATAACACCTTCAGCCCACGTGATAATGGCCATCATCGCCCCGTGGACAGAACCATTCATGGCCTACCTAACCAGGCAGGAACTACCCGAGGACCAAAATGAGGCATGCTGCATAGTGCGGCGATCTAAAGCCTACAAGGTCCACGAGGGAGAGCTTTATAAGAAAAGCACTACCGGAGTCCTTCAAAGGTGCATTTCCGCAGAGGAAGGGCAGAAGCTTTTGGCAGATATCCATGCTGGACTCGACGGCCACCATGCCGCAGCCCGGGCCCTTGTAAGCAAGGCCTTCCGTACAAGTTTCTATTGGCTGACGGCCCGAGCAGATGCACAGTATCTGGTCCAAAATTGCGTCGGTTGCCAGCTTTTTGCAAACCAAAGCCATATGCCGCCTACCGCTCTCCAAACAATCCCCATTACTTGGCCCTTTGCGGTCTGGGGGCTTGATATGGTCGGACCCCTCAAAGGGGGAACCCATAAGAAAAAATACTTACTGGTCATGGTGGATAAATTCACCAAATGGATAGAAGCCAAACCCGTCAAAACGGTTGAATCTGGACCGGTGATAGACTTCATATCTGGGGTTGTACACCATTATGGCATCCCCCACAGCATCATCACTCACAACGACACGAACTTTACAGCCGACGAGGTGAAACTTTGGTGCAGCAACATGGGCATCAAGCTCGATTATGCTTCTGTCTATCACCCGCAAACTAATGGTCATGTTGAGCGAGCAAATGGTCTTATCATGAGCGGCATCAAACCCAGATTAGTGCGGTCCTTAAAGGAATCAAACACACACTGGGTAGAGGAGCTCGACACCGTACTATGGGGGCTGCGGACCACGCCGAATCGCACTACCGGATACACACCGTTCTTTATGGTGTACGGCGCAGAGGCGGTTCTGCCCTGCGACATAATTCATGGCTCACCTCGAGTGCGCATGTATGAAGAAAAAGAGGCCGAGCTCGATCGGCAGGACAGTTTGGACGCCCTGGAGGAGGAGCGCGACGTGGCAAAAGCCCGTTCCGCATTCTATCAGCAACAGGCTTGAAGGTATCAAAGCAGAGAAGTACGGGCCAAAACCTATAACGTTGGTGAACTAGTTCTACGCCTACCGGAGAAGAAAAAGAACAAGCTCAAGCCCAAATGGGAAGGTCCCTTCATTATTAACCAGGTTCTGACCGGTGGAGCGTACCGTCCGCGGGATGCATCGGACAATCGACTCGAGCCAAACCCATGGAACACAGCCAGACTCCGAAGATTCTACGCCTAGTGCCGGACTCTATGGTTGTCTCCTTGCCCTCGTCAATTTTTTGCGTATCAATTATCCGTCTTTTCTCTCTTTCTCTCTCTTTTTTTTTCTCCTCAAGGCCTTAAAAGGCTAACTTGTGTCCTGGTTACACAATCTTGACGCGCTAACCGCGCTCATTATACCTGGGGGCTTCTTATACAGAAGCTTAATATAACTATTTTTCTAGGCTTTATGCCCCACACATGTGTTATTCTTCCACATGTACCTTTTTCACCATTATATGCATCGATATGACTTAAGTTTTGGCCAAGCTGGGTTGCCTGGCTCTTGTATTTATGCCCTACGTTCCCGTTAATTCGGCTAGGGCATAAGGGGAGCACCTCTGCGATTGTTACTGTCGGGTCAGCTGGATGTGTACCTCAGACTGGGTGAAGCCGAAAGCTAGCGTTCTTAAGGGAATATTCGGTCGGTGAACAAAAGATGACTTTTATTTATTTTGATACATGCCCCCAGATGTTATAGCCTGCGTCTCTTTTCGCAGTTCGGACATGCACGTTAGGGCATGCGTACCCAGGGAAAGGAACCCTTAACAGAACTATTCTCCCTGGAAGATGTTTCTTACTATCCATGTAATATAACATAGCTAGTTGGGTACTTGTCTGTTCAAGCACTTATGACCCCTATGCCTGGTTTCGACGCATACCCCGGTTTTTACATAACTGAGCGGATATTCGGATACACTCCGGACTATCGGATCCAAGGTCGAAGCTAAAAGGTCCGACATGACAAATGATTTACAATCCGGCTAGGGACATTATATATGTCACTTAAAGTACACAGTCACTTAGACTGACTAAATTCTTCTTCTATACCATCCAACAGGCTGTCTAGCCTACAATCCTATTGGGAATACTTTGCGGCTAATTCTACTTGGTCATACACCAAACTGACGGGGATCTCTTTCCCATCGAGCCCCACAGGTCCGACCTCGGCCATGTGGTTTGGGTCAGCTTTGGTATATCACGTCTTCACCACGGCCCAGTCTTCCCTTGCACCTTGTTGGCAGGCTGATATCTTCCATAATCAGAAGCGCCGCCGTGCTCCCTTGAGCTTCTCTATAAGCTCCCCATGCCTCCTGGCGGGGAGGTGGATGGCCACAAGGCTTGGGCAATACCCTGCATCACTTGCCGAACTTGTTCGTGTAGTTGTGAGAGCTCTGGTAGAAGATCACCCGCAGACCTGGGCATCTCCTCCGCGGGACGACCCGTCAGCATACCTGCAGACATAACTCTGTTAGCCGGCTTCTTCGCCGAACTCCTTCAAAATTTCGTTCAAGCACTTACTAAAAATGCCGCGTCGAAGCCGCTTATTCTCCTTCACGGAGTCCGCAAGCTGGGCTCGGACATCTTTCAGTTCCACGCCCAGCCAGATATTGGTGTCCTGGAGATTATTTTTCTCCTGCCTGACCCGCGTAAGCACACGCTCGCCAGCATTTAGCTGTCGATTAGCACGTTGCACATCCTCCGGCACGGCCTCCGAATTCACTTCGGAGTCATCTGCAACATCTATTGTTAGATTTGCATGTATGTCGTATACTATCTGGTGCCTGTTATTCTTTGCAATGGAAACAAGTGTTACCGGAGGGGGCCTTCTCGGACTCCTTCAACGCGGCCACCGCGGCCCGTAGCTGAGCTTTGCACTCTTCCATCTCTTGAGACAATTGGGTATTCTTCTCTGTAAGAACCTGCACAAATAATGATCCTTAAATCAGTTGTGTCAACTATTTCAAGTCTCAGGGGCTACTGATATATATAATCGTCAGATTTTCTTACCCGTATATCCTTTACATACTGGTATGTGGCTCTGGCAAGACCATTTTGAGCAGCATGGATGTACGCGTCTCCTGAGTTGAAGGCATCGAACGCCTCTTGGGAGAAACAAGCATCATGGAGTACGGCCCGGCGACGCCTGTGATTCATGGCGCTCTCCACTTCGGAATTTGTAGCGGATAATCTATCCGCATCCACTATAGGAGGAGCATCCGGCATTCGCCCCATGTTAGCTTCCGCCTCTATGTTCGGCCCTGCAGCCCGACTGGTGGAGGCGTGATCGGCAACCTCTACGGATATAGTCCGGCGAGCGTTTTTCCTACCAGGAAACATGGACATCGTTATATTTTAAGAAAGACGACAACCACGGAGCGAGGTTCTGTATCATACCTCTGCGCCGGCGTCTTAGTCCTGACCGCCTTCCTTTTTGGCCTACCCGGCTTCAGTGTCCCTCGTTGGCGAGTCACTGCGGGTTCGGCATGGCATCCCGAGGGCCTTCCCTGTAACACACCATATGTGTACGGTAGGTGATGTGCATAAAAGGGGATCTGAGGGAGTCCTGGATTAGGGGGTGTCCGGATGGCCGGACTATACCTTCAACCGGACTCCTGGACTATGAAGATACAAGATTGAAGACTTCGTCCCGTGTCCGGAAGAGACTTTCCTTGGCGTGGAAGGCAAGCTTGGCGATACGGATATGTAGATCTCCTACCATTGTAACCGACTTTGTGTAACCCTAACCCTCTCCGGTGTCTATATAAACCGGAGGGTTTTGGTCTGTAGGACCACATACACAACAACAATCATACCATAGGCTAGCTTCTAGGGTTTAGCCTCTCTGATCTCATGGTAGATCTACTCTTGTACTACCCATATCATCAATATTAATCAAGAAGGACGTAGGGTTTTACCTCCATCGAGAGGGCCCGAACCTGGTAAAACTTCGTGTCCCTTGCCTCCTGTTACCATCCGGCCTAGACGCATAGTTCGGGACCCCCTACCCGAGATCCGCCGGTTTTGACACCGACATTGGTGCTTTCATTGAGAGTTCCTCTGTGTCGTCGCCGTCAGGCTTGATGGCTCCTACGATCATCGATAGTGATGCGGTCCAGGGTGAAACTTGTCTCCCCGGACAGATCTCTGTCTTCGGCGGCTTTGCACTGCGGGCCATTCACTTGGCCATCTGGAGCAGATCGAAAGCTATGCCCCTGGCCGTCAGGTCAAATTTGGAAGTTTAAACTACACGGCTGACATCCGGATTCGAGCCACTTCCGAGCGCGCCGCGCTGCCACGACGGGCATGATCTAGCTCTGCCGCCTAACAGTGCCCTGAAGGCCGCACCCGCATCGGCTTCGACCCTTAATTCGGAGCCAACTATGCCGATCGAGGATGGGTGGTTGGACGCCGCCTCAGGGGCTGCGATCCTAACGGCGATCGAGCCGAACACCAGCCCCGCACTCCGCGAGACTCGTGATTCCAAGGAGCCGGACTCCTCCCCGGACTCCGAACCATTCGCGGCTCCGCCGATCGAATCCGATTGGGCGTCGATCATGGAGTTTACTGCCACGGACATCTTTCAGCACTCGCCCTTTGGCGATATTATGAAATCACTAAAGTCTCTCTCTTTATCAGGAGAGCCCTGGCTGGATTACGGTCAGCAAGGTTGGGATACGGACGATGAAGAAATTCAAAGCCCACCCACCACCCACTTTGTAGCCACTATCGACGATTTAACCGACATGCTCGACTTCGACTCCGAAGACATCGACAATATGGACGCCGATGAAGAAGACGATAAAGAACCAGTGCCTATCGGGCCCTGGAACGCCACCTCATCATATGACGTATACATGGTGGACGCACCAAAAGATGACGACGAGGAGCGGAAGGACACACCGAAGGCTTGTTCCCTTGAAAAGCAGTCAAAGCAGCGATGCAAGCACCGCCCCAAATCCCGCCTCGATAGAAATAGCGATCACACAGACCCAGCGCTGGAGCAGGGCGAACCGCTGCCGGACAACGGCAATCCAGATAATCAAACCGAACAAACAAATCCTATCAAGGATAATGGTCTGGATGACGTAACGCCGGACAGGCACCCGGAGCAGCAGACTGCCCGTAAAAGGCTTGTTGCCACTGCGAGGAGTCTGAAAAAGCAGAAGCAAAGGCTCAAGGCTGCGCAAGACACACTCCACATCATATGGAGCAAAATACTCAACACAACATCGAGGTACGGCGACAATCGCCCCTCCAAGAGCTACCCAAAGCGGAAGCTGCTACCCGAATTTGATGAGGAGGCCTCAGACCCCCCGCAACCAAATATCAAAGCAGCCACCTGGTCGGATAGACGACCCCTCTACCAACACAGAGCGGCATACAACGCTGCTCACAATACAATACGTGACCCATGCGAGGGCTCGCACCCAATGGACGGCGCAACAAGATCCATCTATGGACCACGCAAGCGTGCCCCAGCATACAATGCAACACAACAAACATCCGAACAACGCGGTACATCCAGCTACAGGGGTGCCGCACACCCCCTATGTTTCACCGATGAGGTGCTGGACCATGAATTTCCAGAGGGATTCAAGCCCGTAAACATAGAGGCATACGACGGAACAACAGACCCTGGGGTCTGGATTGAGGACTACATCCTTCACATCCATATGGCTCAAGGAGATGATCTCCACGCCATCAAGTACTTACCCCTCAAGCTCAAAGGGCCAGCTCGTCACTGGCTCAAAGGCCTCCCCGAAAGCTCCATTGGAAGTTGGGAAGAGCTCGAAGACGCCTTTCAGGCAAATTTTCAAGGGACTTATGTCCGACCTCAGGATGCGGACGATTTGAGTCATATAACTCAACAGCCCGGAGAGTCAGCCCGAAAGCTTTGGAACAGGTTTCTTACTAAAAAGAACCAGATTGTCGACTATCCGGATGCCGAAGCCTTGGCAGCTTTCAAGCATAGCGTCTGTGACGAATGGCTCGCCGGACACCTCAGCCAAAATAAGCCGAGAACGATGGCCGCATTAACAAACCTCATGACCCACTTTTGCGTGGGTGAGGACAGCTGGCTAGCCAGATGCAGCACCAGCGACCCCAGTACATCTGAAGTTAGAGATGGAAACGGGAAATCACGGCGCAACAGCAATAACAAATGCCGGATTAAAGAAGACAGCACGAAGGGCATGGCAGTAAATGCCGGATTCAAAAGCTCTCGGCCAGGTCAAAAGCCGCCCTAAAGGCACCATAGATGAACTGTCCAGCCTCAACAAAATTCTGGACCAAGTATGCCAGATCCATAGTACCCCTGGTAAACCCGCTAATCATACCCACAGAGAATATAGGGTCTTCAAGCAGTCCGGCAAGCTCAACGCCGTACATAAGGGGGAGGATACACCAAGTGAAGACGAGGACGAGCCCCCCAAGCAAGACACGGGGGAACAAAAGAAATTTCCACCAGAAGTCAAAACAGTAAACGTGTTACACGTGATCAAGGGAAAAAACAATGCGGCACTCCCAGGAAAGTATACCCAAGTGCCTGTCACCGCGAAGTCCTGCCACTGGTCATCTCAACCGATCACTTTCGACCATCACGATTACTCAGCAAGTATCCGACATGCAGGATGGGCTGCCCTGGTATTAGACCCAGTAATTGGCGGATATCACTTCACACGAGTCTTGATGGACGGCGGCAGTAGCCTAAACCTAATATATCAGGATACAATCCGCGGGATGGGGTTAGACCCAACACAAATTCGCCATAGCAATACTACCTTTAAAGGAGTAACGCCAGGCCTAGGGGCTCGTTGTACGGGCTCCCTCTTACTACAAGTTATATTCGGCTCCCCGGATAACTTCCGTCGCGAGCATTTAACTTTCCACATCGCTCAATTTCAAAGTGGGTATCAAGCACTGCTCGGACGCGAAGCTTTCGCTCACTTTAATGCAATACTACACTATGCCTCCCTCACACTCAAGATGCCCAGTCCACGTGGCATCATTACAGTGTACAGAAATATCAAGCGATCTCTATGCGCCGAAGAGAGTGAGGCTGCCTTGGCAGCCGCACATTAAAGGCGCCCGGACCAGCGAAAGGATCCAATAGGTCGTCAAGACCTTAGACACAACTAATCGAGTCCGGCGCCGCTACTTATACCGAATAAATGGTCACACCCCTATTTGTCAATACAAGGGGCTCAACACGCGCAGACAAGTGGCAATTTCTTCTCATCTTGAATTATACATGGTTTCTTTAACAAACTATCTTTTTGCACGACAACTTTTTCACCTAAATTCCTCTCTTTTACAGACGATCATCGTGCTACACCCGTCCAAGATACGGCACAACGGAGACACAGGCACAGACGTGCAGCAGGGACCCGCTCCAAGGATTCTTTTTAGATTAAGACCCTGCGTAAACCTTTTTTACTGTCTCTTGTTGATACATATCCACCATTGAGAAGGATGCTGACGTCTTGGCATGTGGCCATGCCAGCACAATGCACGTACCTGGACACAAGGGGCTTCTTACCAAGGCCATTATTTAGGCTCTGTTTATACCACAAAGACCGAATACCTTAGGGAGTGTTCGGCGTCGCAAGTTTGGCCCTATATGCATCAGCTCCGAATCATTGTCTTTGGTCAAATGTTGGGTTTGCCCGGCTCATGTGTTTTGGTGCCTTACGTTCTGCTTTACCGGCTAAGGTAGCACCAGGAGAACTACTGCGATTGTGCCCTGGTTCATCCGGACGAGCACCTCAGTAGAGAAAGCCGAAAACTGACTGTCATGATATAGCATGAGACTGGTCAACCACTCGATGACCTGTTGGAATGTTAGAATTCCTCCGCCTTAACGAAGGGCCGTTTTTCGGCCAGGCATGTACGCACCCCGGGATCGGGAAAGTGCGGAGCCACTAGGGGCTATTTAGTAGCCCCACTGTCAAACTCCTATGGCTAAGTGAAAGTGTTAAAGCATCATAGTCCGGTTGCCTCGCTCGCTCCGCTATCACCTCCTTAATAGGACCAAGACGTTGGGTTAAGTGTGAACGTGTGTTTTTGCGAGCACCTCCGCATTATATGCGTTAGGGTTGAAGCCGATGGCTGCAATCTTTTAGGTTATACACATGTATACATAAATAGCCGCCCAGGAGGCATCATATTACTTTCAGGCAAAAGTATAAAAATAGCCTTATAAAAATTTATAAAAGCATTTCGCTTACAATGAGATTACATATCACTCAAACATAATATTTTTTGAGCACTGGTCTCTATCAAACGAGCACCCTCAAGAACTTCTTCAAAGTAGTGCTCAGCAGCCTTTCGACCTATGGCCGAATCCCGCGCTGCAACAGTGGTAGCATCCATATCCGCCCAATATGCTTTAACACGGGCAAAGGCCATCCGTGCGCCCTCTATGCGCGCCGACCTCTTCATCGCATTAATGCGGGGCACCACGTCAAGGAACTGCTGCACCAAGCTGAAATAGCTGTTCGGTTTAGAACTTTCCGGCCACAGCTGATCGACAACAGACCACATGGAGAGTCCGGACAACCTATTTAGTTCGGCCCATTCGGCTAATTGGTCAGTCAATGAAAGCGAACGCTCGGGAGAATGGAATTGTCTCCAAAACAGCTGGTCTACTTCACGGTCCGTCTGACCTTGGAAATACTTGGCCGCATCGGCAGCGCTCACCGCCAAATCCATATATACATCCTCCGAACTCCACAGCCGATCCAGAGGGGCATACCGTGGATCTCCGAACTTCCTCCGCAACATAAAGGATTTCCCAGCCACAACATCCCCGGCTTCCCGCAGCTCCTCCTTCTTTGCCCTCATAGCAAAGCGGAGGTCCTTTCTCGTCGCAGTAGGCTTCTCAAGGTCCGATGCCTTCGCTTGGTATTCCTTTTCAAGAACCCGACAACGGTCGGCGGCGGCTTTTAATTCTATGGCCATCTTGGCCATCTTGTCTCGGCTCTCGCCATGCGCGGCCTTCTCGGCTTGCAACTCTTCGGCCGCCTTCAAAGCAGTCGCATTACCCAACCTCGCTTGTTCCTTGGCTCGGGTAAGTTCTGCCCGCAAGGCTTCAATAGTGGCAGCTCCATCTGCAGTCACAACATATTAAAGATACTGGCATCATGCTGCTCTTCCTATGTGGCCTTTACCAGATAATGACACTTACCCTGTGCCTCGTCAAGCCTTTTGTTAACAAGCTCGATGTCGGCGTCTGCCGCATCCAACTGCCATTCTAAATGGGCAAATTCGCTAGTCCGGCTAGCCACCGGAGCTTCCATCACCTGCACATAGAGGCAGTATGGTTATTACCTGGGAATATGATCCTCTGTTTGTCGTCGTTTCCAATGACAACCAGAGTCTCAGCTGCTACTGTCTACACAGGGCACACCTAGCATGTGCAGGACTATCATACATTCTTTTACATACCTCAAAGCCTGTCAGTAGACTCATAAAAGCTTCATGCAATACGCTTTGGCGGACGATATTCTCTCCATCACCATATTCATCAGCACACGGTGTTCATCTGAGATGGCCGCTCACCCCACCAACTCCCTCAGAACATCCGATCGCACACTAGACGGTGCCGGACTCTTTTGTCTGCTCTCTTCGGGAGCCGGACACTAGGAGCTTCGGGGGTCAATGGGATTATCTTCTGGCCTCACCGGACTCGGAGAGGCCCTCCGCGACGACACTTCAGGGTCGCCCGCTTCTGGAGCGGAGGAGTCCGGAGGAGGCGTTTCGCTCTCCATCATCTCTGGAAGAAGATCCCCCAAAGACGAGCTCATTTGAGAGGGGCTAAGGCCCGAACTACAAAAATATATGCGGTGGTTATCTTCTCAGAAGAAAAAGATGGCATATCTGTACTATTAAAGTATTTCGGGTCACTTACGACTCGCGGGAGAATTGATCCCCCCGCGGACTTTTTGCGGCAACGGCGCCCCCCAAGGTAGGACCCTCTGTGGGAGACTTCTTCTCCCGTTTGGAAGCTTCGGCTTTCGAATCCCCGGGCGCAGTCCTTTTCCTCTTCTGGTCGTCTTCCTTCATGGAGACGCTCGCTCCCTCGGCTAGAATGGGCAGCATTGGGGTCCCGCATCTGCCTGCATTATCCTCCATAGTATCTTCCTTCAAGGGCTCCGGGCAAGGTGTGGTCTGGAGCATCTTTTCCAATACCGGATTTTCCAAACCCTCAGGGAGGGGGGCCGAACACCGAATCAAATTCGCCTTTGTTAGCCAGTCCTGGTCAAAAAGCGAACTCTCAGAAATAACTTCGTAACAAAGGAGAGATAATATGTTCGGCCGGAAGATGCCTTACCTGTTCGGCAGCGCGGTTGCTACTCAGGCCCACGTCTCGGTGATTTCCGAACACTCCACCTGAGGTACGAAGAATGACTTGTACATCTCCTCGTGCGTTAGGCCGAGAAAATTTTGAATGACACGCGGTCCCTCGGGATTGAACTCCCATAGGCGAAGAGGCCGGCGTTTGCAAGGCTGACTTGATGAACTAGCATAACTTGTATTACCGCAACCAAACTGAAATCTCCGTTGAAGAGATCTCGAATGCGGCTTTGCAGTATAGGCACGTCCTTGGCTGGACCCCAGCTCAGACCTCTGCTGATCCATGACATCAGTTGTGGTGGAGGGCCCAAGCGGAAAACAGGGGCGGCCACCCACTTGGCACTTCTAGGAGCCGTGATGTAGAACCACTCCTGTTGCCACAATTCAGACACCTCTGGGATGGAACCTTTGGGCCACGGAGCTCCCGTCATCTTGCGTATTGAGGCACCTCCACACGCTGCATGTTGCCCCTCGATCATCTTCGGCTTCACTTCAAAGGTCTTGAGCCATAGGCCAAAGTGAGGGGTAACCCGGAGGAAGGCCTCGCACACGACAATAAATGTCGTGATATGAAGAAAGGAGTCCGGAGCTAGATCATGGAAGTCTAGCCCGTAATAAAACATCAAACCCCTGAAGAAAGGATCCAAAGCAAGGCCTAGACCTCGGAAGAAGTGGGAGACGAACACGACATTCTCGTTGGGTTCGGGGGTGGGGACGGCCTGCCCTTGGGGGGGGCAACCGATGCAAAATCTCGGCGGTCAGATATCTGGCCTCCCTCAACTTTTTGATGTCTTCTTCCGTGACGGAGGAAGGCACCCATCGGCCTTGAAGGCTAGATCCGGACATGACTGAAGGTTCGGAGCACCTGACCTAAACTTTGGGCGCTTGAGCTTGAGGTGGGGGAAGGATTCGATTGAGCATGGGAGGGAAAAATAAAAGCCTTGTCCCTTTATAAAGAGGGTGAATATCAAGAGTCCTCTTCGTGTCCGTTTGGACTTGCCTATAATCTAGGAGTCCTAGAAGCGGTTGGGTTACCCACGCCCGTATTGATGAGAATCCCGAAATAAGGGGACACGATCTCTGCTTTAACAAGACGTGCCAAGGAAACCGCCTCGCATGACGCACTGAGGTGGGATAATGAAACGACTCGGATAAAGGATTGGCCGTGGTATGTCACACTACGGAATACGTCGGCAGATTAGATTTGTGTAAATATTATTCTCTCTATGACAATATGTGGAAACTTATTTTGCAGAGCCGGACACTATCTTTGTGTTCAAAATCTTCTACGAAGTACTTGGAGGAGGAACCTCCCTTGCAATGCCGAAGACAATCTGCGCGCCGGACTCGTCGTCATTGAAGCCTGGTTCAGGGGATACTGAGGGAGTCCTGGATTAGGGGGTGTCTGGATGGCCGAACTATACCTTCAACCGGACTCCTGGACTATGAAGATACAAGATTGAAGACTTCGTCCCGTGTCCGGAAGGGACTTTCCTTGGCGTGGAAGGCAAGCTTGGCGATACGGATATGTAGATCTCCTACCATTGTAACCGACTTTGTGTAACCCTAACCCTCTCCGGTGTCTATATAAACCGGAGGGTTTTGGTCCGTAGGACCACATACACAACAACAATCATACCATAGGCTAGCTTCTAGGGTTTAGCCTCTCTGATCTCGTGGTAGATCTACTCTTGTACTACCCATATCATCAATATTAATCAAGAAGGACGTAGGGTTTTACCTCCATCGAGAGGGCCCGAACCTGGGTAAAACTTCGTGTCCCTTGCCTCCTGTTACCATCCGGCCTAGACGCACAGTTCGGGACCACCTACCCGAGATCCGCCGGTTTTGACACCGACAGGATCCTTCTCGGAAGTTGGGACTCCAGTTTTTCTTATAGGCGATGCAAGGAGTAGCCCAGGATAGTCGGCTATGATGGCCACCATGGCATCATCGCAGCTCAATTTATAGAGTGTCCTGTCGATCAGCTCCACAAATATGTCCAGATCCTCTTCGAGTCCGGGATCGAGGGCCCGGTCAGGGTCCTCCGGTTGTGGAGGTGGGTTGTTGACCTCCCTTACAGCTTTTCGCAGTTCCTACCATGAAGCGGCAAGGTGAGTATTTATGACGAAGAATGTGGGAAGGTTGGGAGTAAAAAGTGAAAGCTCACCTAGCTTGGAGGGTTGTACATGGAGAATCCATCCCGTGGCTTAATACGGATGAACTCCTCTTGCTCTCCCTTGAAAAACTCGGACAGAATTTTTGCTAAAGCAGCAGCGGAGTCTGGTCCCTTATGCGCACAGCGGGTGGCATCATATTCCCCGTTAAAGCGCCACATGGGGTGCCCTCTATATTGAAGTGGTTGCACCCCCCGCATTATACATATTGACATAACCTCGATTATTGTCAATCCTGATTGAGCCAGCGCTTTTATCCGGCCCATCAGGTAAAGGACTTCTCTGTTATCTTCCTCCTGAGGCTCTGTGGGCGCCAGCTTCGGCGTTTCTTCAAAGGGGCATTGTCGAACTCGAGAAGACCCCTCCGAATAGGATCTAGAAGGGGGACGTCCTCCATGTAAAACCACTCAAAGGCCAGTCTTCGGACGTCTTCTTCGGGGTACCGGAAAGGTATCCGGTCCCGGCGATGCGCCATATTTCGGCTCCGCCCACTTGATATATTGACCCCTCCTGTGTACGGGGCACAAGGCAGAATAGCCTCTTCCACAGCTCGAAATGAGCTTCGCAGCCCAGAAACAGCTCACAAAGGGCAACATAACCAGCGATGTGTAATATGGAAGCAGGGGTGAAATTATGCAACTGGAGGCCGTAAAACTCCAGGAGCCCGTGGAGGAACGGATGGATTGGAAATCCAAGTCCCCTTAGTAAATAAGGGACAAGGCATACCCGCTCCCCTTGGAGGGATTGGGGAAGTTCTCCGCTTGCTCCCCGCCATTATAGGTGGCGAGCCCGGCTCGAACGGGGACCATATATGCTGGAGGGAGAAATCCCTGGGTCTGTAACTCTACTAATTGGTTGTGCGGGATGGAACACTTCTCCCAATCATCGGGCTTAGGGCTACGGGAGCGGGAGGAGGAGCTGCAATGGCCGGCCATGTTGGAATGGATTTTTCCGAGCGCGCTCCGATGGATACTCGCCATGGGAGGATGGTGTGGTTTGGATCTAAGAATCCCCATCCCTTTAATAGACAGTTTACTTACATGGCTAGGGTGGAGAATGAAAAAATGCCCTAGCTCCTCGCATTCGCTCTACACGTGGAAGATCGCCCTTATTGGGCGCAGAAGCCAAGAAGTGCAACATTTATGGGGAGCTGGGCACTACTCAGCAGATATTCAGAATTTGGAGAAGAACCCGCCTTGCAATGCCGAAGACAATCTGCGCGCCGAACTCATCGTCATTGAAGCCTGGTTCGGGGGCTTGAGGGAGTCCTGGATTAGGGGGTCTCTGGACAGCCGGACTATAATCTTTGGACGGACTGTTGGACTATGAAGATACAAGATTGAAGACTTCGTCCCGTGTCCGGATGGGACTCTCCTTGGCGTGGAAGGCAAGCTTGGCAATACGGATATTAGATCTCCTCCCTTGTAACCGACTTTGTGTAACCCTAGCCCCCTCCGGTGTCTATATAGACCGGAGGGTTTAGTCCGTAGGACAACATACAATCATACCATAGGCTAGCTTCTAGGGTTTAGCCTCTACGATCTCGTGGTAGATCAACTCTTGTAATACTCATATCATCAAGATCAATCAAGCAGGACGTAGGGTATTACCTCCATCAAGAGGGCCCGAACCTGGGTAAACATCGTGTCCCCTGCCTCCTGTTACCATCCGTCTTAGACGCACAGTTTGGGACCCCCTACCCGAGATCTGCCGGTTTTGACACCGAGAATATTTAAACCACTTATCCTTAGGGAGATCAACATGAGTAGCAAAAGACTCACAGAAAGAAGCTACTATCTCAGATTCAAGTCCATATCTAGTGCTAAAATCACGAAAAGCATCGGTATCCATAAAAGATTTAACACAATCAAACTTAAGGTTTATACCTGACTCTTTACCTTCGTCGAGCTCCCAATCTTCAGAGTTGCGTTTAATTCTTTCCAATAAATCCCAGTTGAATTCAATATCCTTCTTCATATAGGAACCATTACAAAAAGAATCGAGCATGGATCGATCATTAGGAGAAAGCCGAGCATAAATTTTTTTAATAATAATTTCTCTTGAGAGCCCATGATTGGGGCATGAATATAACATTGACTTAAGCCTCCCCCAAGATTGAGCGATACTTTCTCCTTCCCGAGGCCAAAATATATATCACGTCTATATATATATAGGGTCGCGCTATTCGTCACCCTGGATGAGGAATAGTTATTCTTCATCCCTCTCTAGTTTGACGTCAATGCACGGTATTTTTAGGTTCCGTAAATTTTGTCTTATTTCATATGTAAAAAGAGAACGCAAGAAAATATATACTCCCTGTAAAAAATATTTTATGTTACTTAAAATTACGAACGTAAAAACATAGTGTAAAAGATACATAAAATGCGATATTTCTGGTCTTATAACCTATTTTTTGTTTTCTTATACCATATTTTACGTAGTGAATCAATATGAATGTAACTATTTGTATTTCAAACATAATTTATTTATGAAGTGATCGTAAGATTACTTCAGGTGAAGAATAACTTATTCTGCATCCTGGGTGATGAATAGTAACACTATATATATATATATATATCCGATCACGATGAACCAGGTGCATAGGCTAAAACTTCTGATGAAATTCCAATTTCAGTCAGTTGTAGTTCCATGATCCAGTATCATCCAATAGCCTATACCATGTCAATGCATTTCCCTTCAAAGATAAAGGGAATACCTTGTTATTGACAACATCCTCGGGCATGCCTGCAAGTTTAAATAATCCACAAACTTCATCCACATAGATTAGGTGCATATCCGGGTGTAATGTTCCATCTCCTGCATAACGATTAGCTAGTAGTTTCTCTATCGTACCCAAAGGAATTTCATAATAAATATATTTTAGTAGGTGTAGTGGGTTGAGGAGCAACTAATTGTGGTTCCGGTCGAGGTGAAGATACCCCGAACAAGCCCCTCAAAGGATTATTTTCCATAGTAACAAGTGACAGTAGATTTCAGCACACTATATAAATGTTTCCTTACCAAAGGCACTTCACTCCCCAGCAACGGCGCCAGAAAAGAGTCTTGATGACCCACAAATATAGGGGATCTATCATAGTCTTTTCGATAAGTAAGAGTGTCAAACCCAACGAGGAGCAAAAGGAAATGACAAGTGGTTTTCAGCAAGGTATTCTCTACAAGCACTGAAATTATCGGTAACAAATAGTTTTGTGATAAGATAAATCATAACGGGCAACAAGTAATAAAAGTAAACTGTGTGCATCAAGGTGCCCCAATCCTTTTTGTAGGAAAGGACAAGCCAGAACGATCTCTTATATAAAGCAAAGCGCTCCCGAGGACACATGGGAATTGTTGCCAAGTGAGTTTTCATCATGCTCATATGATTCGCATCGTTACTTTGATAATTTGATATGTGGGTGGACCAGTGCTTGGGTGCTTCCCTTCCTTGGACAAGCCTCCCACTTATGATTAACCCCTCTCGCAAGCATCCGCAACTACGAAAGAAGAATCAAGGTAAACCTAACCATAGCATGAAACATATGGATCCAAATCAGCCCCTTATGGAGCAATGCATAAACTAGGGTTTAAGCTTCTGTCACTCTAGCAACCCATCATATACTTATTACTTCCCAATGCCTTCCCCTAGGCCCAAATAATGGTGAAGTGTCATGTAGTCGACGTTCACATAACACCACTAGAGGAGAGACAACATACATCTCATCAAAATATCGAACAAATACCAAATTCACATGATTACTTATAACAAGACTTCTCCCATGTCCTCGGGAACAAACGTAACTACTCACAAAGCATATTCATAATCAAGACCAGAGGAGTATTAATTATCATTAAGGATATGATATTATAATCTTCCACTGGATAAACCAACTAGCATCAACTACAAGGAGTAATCAACACTACTAGCAACCCACAGGTACCAATTTGAGGTTTTGGGACCAAGGTCGAATACAAGAGATGAACTAGGGTTTGAGAGGAGATGGTGTTGGTGAAGATGTTGATGGATATTGACCCCCTCTCGATGAGAGGATCGATGGTGATGACGATGGCTTCGATTTCCCCCTCCTGGAGGGATGTTTCCTCGGCAAAACAGCTCCGCCGGAGCCCTAGATTGGTTCTGCCTAGGTTCCACCTCAAGACGGTGGTGCTTCTTCCCGAAAGCATTCTTCTCATTTTTTCCAGGAACACACCATATAGCCAAAGATGGGCATTGGAGGCCTGCCAGGGGGGCCACAAGGACGGGGGCGCGCCTTGGGGGGTAGGGCGCGCCATCCACCCTTGTGGCTAGCTGGTGGCCCCCCTTTGGTATTTTCTTCGCCCAATATTTTTTATATATTCCAAAAACATGCTCCGTGAAGTATCATGACTTTTGGAGTTAAGCAGAATAGGTCTCTAATATTTGCTCCTTTTCGAGTCCAGAATTCTAGCTACCGGCATTCTCCCTCTTCATGTAAACCTTATAAAATAAGAGAGAAAAGGCATAAGTATATTGTGATATAACATGTAATAACATCCCATAATGCAATAAATATCAATATAAAAGCATGATGCAAAATGGACATATCACACAACCACCATATTCTATTCCACCTATAGTGCTATATCCATGGCTCACGCTCATGTATTGTGTGAAAGTTGAAAAAGTTTGAGGACATCAAATGTAAGAAACAATTGATTGGCTTGTCATCGGGGTTGTGCATGATTTAATACTTTGTGTGATGAAGATGGAGCATAGCGAGACTATATGATTTTGTAGGGATAACTTTCTTTGGCCATGTTATTTTGAGAAGACATGATTGCTTTGTTAGTATGCTTGAAGTATTATTGTTTCTATGTCAATATTAAACTTTTGTTTTGAATCTTATGGATCTGAATATTCATGCCACAATAAAGAAAATTACATGGATAAATATGTTAGGTAGTATTCCACATCAAAAAATTGTTTTTATCATTTACCTACTCGAGGACGAGCAGGAATTAAGCTTGGGGGTGCTTGATACGTCTCCAACGTATCTATAATTTTTGATTGTTCCATGCTATTATATTATCTATTTTGGATGTTTTATATGCATGATTATGCTATTTGATATTATTTTTGGGACTAATTTATTAACCTAGAGCCCAGTGCCAGTGCCAGTTTCTATTTTTCCTTGTTTTTGAGTTTCGCAGAAAAGGAATATCAAACGGAGTCCAAATAGAATAAAACTTTGCGATGATTTTTCTTGGAACAAAAGACACCTAGGGGACTTGGAGTCTAAGTCAAAAGAGCCGCAAGGGTGGAGGGTGCGCCCTAGGGGGCTATGTTGTGGGCCCCTCGAGACACTCCTGACCTAGCTCTTCGTCCTATATATTCACATATATTCGAAGACCCTCCAGGGGAGCCACAGAACCACTTTTCCACTGCCGCAACCTTCTGTACCCCTAAGATACCATCTTGGGGCCTTTCCGGCAATCTGCCGGAGGGGGGTTCGATCACAGAGGGCGTCTACATCAACCTTATTGCCCTTCCGATGAAGCGTGAGTAGTTTACCTCAGACCTACGCGTCCATAGCTAGTAGCTGGATGGCTTCTTCTCTCTCTTTGATTCTCAATACCATGTTCTCCTCGATGCTCTTGGAGACCTATCCGATGTAATCTTCTTTTGCGGTGTGTTTGTCGAGATCCGATGAATTGTGGATTTATGATCAGATTATCTATGAATATTATTTGAATCTTCTCTGGATTCTTATATGCATGATTTGATATCTTTGTATTTCCCTTCGAATTATCGATTTGGTTTGGCCAATTAAATTGGTTTTTCTTGCAATGGGAGAGGTGCTCGGTTTTGGGCTCAATCTTGCGGTGTCCTCACCCAGTGACAAAGTAGGGGTAGCGAGGTAAGTATTGTATTGTTGCCATCAAGGATAAAAGGATGGGGTTTCATCATATTTCTTGAGTTTGTCCCTCTACATCATGTCATCTTAATGCG
The DNA here is from genome assembly GCF_002162155.2 of Triticum dicoccoides. Classification (NCBI taxonomy): domain Eukaryota; kingdom Viridiplantae; phylum Streptophyta; class Magnoliopsida; order Poales; family Poaceae; genus Triticum; species Triticum dicoccoides. The sequence goes on from NC_041388.1 coordinate 584,075,752, forward strand.
TTACTCTGTTCTCTTGACCTTAATACTCTAGATGCAGGCAGGAGTCGCTCGATGTGTGGAGTAATAGTAGTAGATGCAGAATCGTTTCGGTCTACTTGACACGAACGTGATACCTATATGCATAATCATTGCCTTGGATATCGTCATAACTTCGCGCTTTTTTATCAATTGCTCGGCAGTAATTTCTTCACCCATTGTATTGTTTTCCTTCATGAGAGAAACCTCTAGTGAAACCTATGGCCCACGGGTCTATTTTCCATCATATTTGTTTCTGATCTACTATTTTCCAATCTTCTATTTTCAGACCTATAAACCAAAAAAACCCAAAAAAATATATTTCATCTTTTGTTTAGTTTTATCTATCTCTATCAGATCTCACCTTTGCAATTGACCATGAAGGAATTGACAACCCCTTTATCCGTTGGGTGCAAATGTTTGATTGTTTGTGCAAGTGCATAGATTGGGGACTTGCTTGTACCTCCTACTGGATTGATACCTTGGTTCCCTAACTGAGGGAAATACTTATTTCTACTTTGCTGCATCACCCTTTCCCCTTCAAGGGAAAAACCAACGCAAGCTCAAGAAGTAGGATACACCATATCGTAACTAACTCTTTAGTCACTTTGCTTGCGAGCTTCTTGTGACGTTGTATTATCGAGAGGGCCTAGAGATACCTCTCCGTTACACGGAGTGAAAAATCCCAATATCTATATTCACGCCAACTCAACAGACACCTTCAGAGATACATGTAGAGCTTATTTATGATCACCCAATTACTTTGTGAAGTTTGATAGCACACAAGGTATTCCTCCGGTATCCAGGAGTTGCATGATCTCATGGTCTAAGGAACATGTATTTGACATTAAGAAAGCGGTAGCAATAAACTGAACGATCATCTGCTAAGCTAATGGATGGGTCTTGTCCATCACATCATTCTCCTAATTATGTGATCCCGTTATCAAATTACAAGTCATGTCTATGATTAGGAAACCTTAACCATCTTTTGATCAACGAGCTAGTTTAGTAGAGGCTCACTAGGGATAGGGTATTTTTTATGTATACACACATGTATTTAAATTTCCGGTCAATACAATTCTAGCATGAATAATAAACCTTTATCATGAATAAGGAAATATAATAATAACAACTTTATTATTGCCTCTAGGGCATATTTCCATCATTAGGTCCGTGGTAAACTACTCACGCATCATCGAAAGGGTAGCAAGGTTGGTGTATAGGCCCTTCGTGATCGAATCCCCCTCCTGTGGAGTGCCGGAAAAGGCCCTAAGATGAGATCACATGAGAATAGAAGCTTGCGGTGGTGGAAAAGTATTTTTTGTGTGCCCTTTGGCATAGAGGGATATTTGAGGATTATAGTGCAAAGAGGTCTTTGAGGGGCCCACAAGCCCTGGGGCGCGCCCATATGGCTTGTGGCCACCTCATAGGTATTCTGGCCTATTCTCCAAGTGTCGTGGGTTTCTTTTGGTCAAAGAAAAATCAACGTAAAGTTTTATTCCGTTTGGACTCCGTTTGATATTCCTTTTCTGTAGAAGTCAAAAAGAAAAAAAATAGAAACTGGCACTTGGCACTAGGTTAATAGGTTAGTCCCAAAAATAATATAAAGTAGTATATTAATGCATATGAAACATCCAAAACAGATAATATAATAGCATGGAACAATAAAAAATTATAGATACGTTGGAGACGTATCGGCACCCTTCTTGGAATTTGATGTCAAAGGGGGGAGAGAGAGCACATCAAAGCTTATCAAATCAGCACATCTAAGCTCTTCTAAAGATGCTTGTTAACAAATAGGAGAGAAGTCACATGTCTTTAAAAGGGGAAGACGTGTTAGTATGATTGATTCTAGTTTTGCTTTGTCTTAATTGACCTATATTTGCTCCGATTGTCTTTGCTCTGATTTTATCTCACCCTACTTTCTCCCATTACCCAATATCAGATTCAGGGGGAGAAAGAGTCCATGCCTAAGGGGAGAAAAATCTTTGGAACTTATTGCACATCTTTAAATCTTTGGGGGCATGTCTATATCTAAATGAAGTACTCATCTTGTAGTACTCACCCATTACATGTCATCCCAGTCTTGGTATTCTTGTGGTTCTTTGAAACTGCTCTATTTTGAGTGTTCTTGTGTTATCTAACCCTGTTTTCTCAAGTCTACTCCCTCAAAAGTCAGATCAAGACCACAAGGTAAGTATATGCATCACACTCATGTGCATGATGATCTCTTGCTGTTGCACATATTGTTTGCAAGAGGGAATGATAAACATGAAGGTACATTTCTTAACCACATTGTTTGCTCCGATGCATATAGCCAAGATACATGTAACTCTGCTTACTTTGTCATGTTATGCATTCACATGTTCTTATATTCTATCTTAACATGATTGCATACATGTAGGGGGAGCTTATGCATGTTACATGTTTCTCCAAATCTTTACTTACTACTCTTCATATCATTTGCTTAAAGCTTTGATGTATGTTTTCATCAATTACCAAAAAGGGGGAGATTTAAAGCACAAGTGCTCCCTGGGTGATTTTGGTAATAAATGTCAACATATCCCTTGTTGGACTAATAATTTTATCTTGTATGTTTCAGATAAGTTCAACAACGGTGTGGCAAGGACAAGAGGATGTGGAACCCCTTCAAAATGCTAAGTACAAATATTGGCAAAAGCTCAAGACTCTTCATCTTTATTTTAGTGATCCAAGATCACATTAAGTCCATAGGAAAGTCGATACTATTAAAAGGGGATGAGATGTTGCTTAATGGCTTGCTTACTCAAATGCTTAGTGCTATTGCTCCAAAACCCTCAGTCACTTTCTCCATCCAAATATGTCAAAACCCTAAACTCCAACTCGGACCCACCGATTCTTTCTATCTGGCGCCACCGAGTTCATATGACATAGCCACAGCCAGAAACCCTAACAGTTCGGTCTCATCGAGATGGACTTGCCAACGCTCTGTGATTTGTTGCATTTATTTCGGTCTCATTGAGTTATACGATCGGTCTCACCGAGTTGGCTTGATAGATTCTCTGTTGCCTTATTGCTTCACTCTGGTCTCACCGACTTGATGCAATCGGTGCCACCGAGATGATGTTTGCCCTAAGCACTAGCACATCGGTCTCACCGAGTTGTTCCAGTTGGTTCCACCGAGATTCCTAACATTCACATTCTTGAAATAATCGGTGCCACCGAGTTCAATCATTCGGTCTCACTGTCGTGGTTCTAAGTCTGACAGTAGAATAGGGGTAGTATAGCGGAGCATGATCTATCGAGATGCATATGGGTGACACGGTGGTTTTAGCGAGTTCGGGCCTCTCACGGTGGAGATAACAACCCTACGTCTCGTGCTCCGGAGAGGCTTTGTTTTATCTGAGTATATATCCGGAGATTACAATGTGTGTGAGAGAGAGGAACGGATCCCCATGCCTGAGCTAAGTCCTGAGACTAATGGTGAAAAGAGAGAGAGGTGGAAGAAGAGACCCCCCTTAGTCTAGTGGTGGGGGTAGCTTATATAGAGTGCGCCATCCCCTCACCTCCTACGTTACAAAGTGGGGTATGAATGCCATAATGCCAGCCCACCATTAAGCCCTCACTATTAGAAAGATGCCGACTGCTTTGCTGCCTGCTGGCCTTCGTATATCCGAGTGAGTCGTACGGTCGAGTGGTGAACTGTCATCCGAGTGGATGGTATGTTGCTTGGTCGAGTGGATAGTATGCTGCTTGTCCGAGTGAATAGTGTGTCTGTATGAAATTGACCTGGACCCACATGTTGTGTGGACCCCATGCTTCATGATATTTCGACCCTTCGTGGGCCTACCTGTTATGTATATCCCCAACATTAGCCCCCGAATCGATTGCGATTTTGCAGAACGAGTTGGTGTAAGACACAGTTTGGTCCGAGTGATTACAGAAATACTCGGTACATGTCGTCGCGCTTTCAGACGACCAAGGTTTGAACAAAATCTCAATGGATTCCGGCACCACGCTTCCCGACTGATCGAGGTAAGTGTCTGCGAGGAGCAACTTGGTGACATTCGTTCATCTCTCGGGAGAGGTTTAACTCGTGATCTGAGTATGGGTGTGTCATCAAATCCGTGCAAGATTGACACATGGACTGCTCTCTTAGAGAGATGCCATTCTTATCCCGGAGGAACGTCAATACGAGTCGGTTTTAGATCCACACTTGTGAGTTTCACACTTTGAGTCCTAGAAGAAGGCTCAAAACAGGTCCACGGAGGAGCGTTAAACTCGCCTTATAGAATATTTTTTTGGAGTGATTTGGAGCTGGGCCTGCATCGAGTAACTGATTACTCGGAATTTCTTCATGCCTGGAACATGTCTTTTTTTTGTTGTTTGGCCGTCACTCGGGTTGGGCGGACCGTTCCGAGTGGATACCATTCCAGTGGGGGCACGCTGAGTGCACCCACTGGGTGTAGTCCCCGAGACTGCCGTTGACTGTGGGCAGTCGGCGGGAGTCTTAGAGCCTGTCTTTTTGGTTGTTGTTCACCACTCGGACTGGTCAGGCCGTACCGAGTGGAGATTACTCCAGTGGGGGCACGCCGAGTGCACCCACTGGGTGTAGTCCCCGAGACCGCCGTCTACTGCAGGCAGTCGGCGGGGGTATGAGAGAACTAAAACTCTTCTTAGCTGGCACTGATCGAACTTGTTCTTCTTTGACTTGGAGGTCGAGTAATACTGGAGATGGGTTTGCATCGAGCAAAATGTTTCTTTCTGAGTTCTCTTCCAGTGGGGGCACGCTGAGTGCACCCACTGGGTGTAGTCCCCGAGCCTCTGTCGGACTAGATGAGTCTGGCAGAGGGTTTAAGTCTCTCGGTAAACCTCCATGCAGTTGGCACGGCAAATATCTTTGTCTGGAATTGAATCAATCGGATGGATGCGTAACAAGGTGGTTGTACGAACGACGTTCGACGAGTAAGGTCGCCTGTATTCAGCGATGGCGCTTCATTTTTACCCTTTTGCATGAAAGGGGTATTTATCCAAGTGGATGTGCTTCACTTATAGATCTTCGGCGAACCGAGCATGTATGGTCAGAAGAATATTCCTGATGTGATCAACAGGTTGACCAAATGGGCGTAACCCCTGAGGGTGACATGGCCAGCTGCCGTGCGTAGCCCCCGAGTGATGCTCGAAGGAGGTAAGCTTGCTACAGAGTGTGATATGAGGTTTGACCATATGAGTAACTTAGTTGTTCCCGTGCTGGGGGTGTAGAGGTAAAGACATGTCCAACTGATGGTGACGCGCGAGGCGGCAGAGGGGCGATGATGTGTACAACCGAGTGACGATGCACGGGGCGGTCGAGTGGTGAAGACGCGCGCAACTGAGTGGTGACGCGCAGAGCGGTCGAATGGTGATGACGTGTGTCACCGGACAGTGAAAATGGTTCTCGGAGGACTTAGTCGAATGCTTTCGAAGCTTATGTAGTGACGAGTTTGGTGTAGTATGGTTGCGATGCAACAAGACCGGCGTGACAACTGAGTCTGAGTAGGAAAGAAGATGGCGTGCAGAGCATCCGGGTGATTATAAAACTTGTCCAAGTGGCGGATCGAATGCACTTGTTGAAGTGAAGGATCTGACTGGTGATGAAGTACTCGACCACTCAGACGAGTGTCATTCCAAATGAGGTGCAGCCTCCGAGCGCGGCGTAGCCCCCGAGCATACTACAGGCTTCGGCAACGGACATGCCGGAATATGAGAAATATAGTCTTGAATGGATGATTTGCAATTCATCGAGTCGGATTTTGGTAAATATGAGGAGAAGCTTCCGAGTGATGCTCGAAAGTGGCAAACTCGCAAAAGAGTGAAGTGTGAAGTTTAATTACGAAAGGGACTTATCTGTCTCATGCCCGATGAGGTCTATATCATTGATACGATGAAGGGAATTCCATAGAGGGGTTGGCCGTACATGTTTGAAGTCAACAGAGCGACAAGGTCAGTGTTGTGGTGCGCTAGGACCAGTATGGTGACCGAGTCCGGGCAACGATGAAGTTGGCGCGTAGGGCCGTCGAGTGATCGCGTAACTTGTGTAAAAAATGGCACAAGTCAACACAATAATTTCTTGAGGAAATTTGATGTGTGCTGAAATGATTTGTGTGAATAACACCCATAGACACCCGCTGGGAGTGCAAGGGGCTTGCTGGTTGACCAGCAAAAGTCTAAAAGAACGAAGGATTCGTTCGCACTTGTCGAAGCGAGAGATCCTACTGAACTCGTTGGAATACTGGCTAAAATAAAACGGAAGTGTAGTGTTTCGACTGAGTTGCAGCCCCGGAGGACCGATGCAAACTCGAAATGAAGAACGACACATGGTGTTCGTGAATGATATGTGAAAAAATGGAAGTTGGACTTGGGAGTCACATAAGCAGTACTAAGCAAGTATGTGAAAATAAGCAGTCGAGCGTAGAAGTACACTCGGTGGTGTGGCCTCCGAGTGAATGTGATGTGTGAATTATGGAATACTCGGGACGAAAATAACAGAATGCAAAATGACTTAGCTGTCTGAAGGCGCGCGGGGCGGTCGAGTGGTGATGAGGTGACCAACCGAGTGGCGACGCGCGGGGCAGCCGAGTGGTGATGAGGTGACCAACCGATTGACGACGCACAGGGTGGCCGAGTGCTGATGAGGTGACCAACCGATTGACGACGCACAGGGCGGCCGAGTCCTGATGAGGTGACCAACCGATGGCGACGCGCGGGGCGGTCGA